>NC_040030.1:5559041-5560209 GCF_000972845.2 Larimichthys crocea | reverse complement strand
TCCGCTAACGGGTCCGATCCTCAGCCCCTGTCGGACAGTTTAGAGGACTGTTTAAGCTGGTGGCGAGGAGATTCGCCTAGTTCTAACTGCCTTGGTATGGTGCTAGGACAGTTTTTAGTGGCTGGACAGTAAGCCCCAAGGAGTCCGTAATTTCTTTGGGCTAGAGTAACCTGTTAGAACTTTAAAGATGTTAAACACACATACCTGTAATTACGACCTTAGGAGATGCATAAATTGAGGTACAAACTTAATCTTTAACTGCAGTAGATATATTATTGCAAAGTTTAGCAAGGGCGAGCTTACAGTTAATTAACCGATATGATCAAAATATTCCCTAAAATCACTATCCTTTTGAGAATTTGAGAGAAAGAAAGGGAAAAGGGTAAAGGAGGCCGTTCGATCCAATCCTTTTTAAACTGCAACACAACTGCTGGATTCTGACGAAAGTTCCTGGCTTTGTCCAAAGCGATGTCCCAATGTCCACAGTTTATTGGCAGGATGAACGTGAAAAGAAATCCTTGTTGGCCCAGTTGAGAAAAACAGAGGGAAGGTAACTGCCTTCGTCCGCACGTCCACCCTGCTTACTCTAGTATAGCTCCTGACTGAATAGCCCCTGTGGGCTAAATACTACACTAGCTGCGTGCGTTCACGGCAGCTCTCCTCTCATTGATCTGTGCACTTGGTGTGGTTGCTAGGATAGTTTTTAGTGGCTCGGACAGTAAGCCCCAAGGGTCCGTTAATTTCTTTGGGCTAGAGTAACCTGTTAGAACCTTTAAAGATGTTAAACACACTATACCTGATAATTACGACCTTAGGAGATGCTATAAATTTGAGGTCCACAACTTAATCTTTAACTGCAGTAGATATATTTATTGCAAAGTTTAGCAAGGGTGAGCTTACAGCTTAATTCATTCAGATATGATCAATCCTATTCCCTAAAATCACTATCCTTATATCAATGAATGTAAAAACCTGATACAAAGGCTGCTGCTGAGTTGTTGGGGTTGGTCTAATTTGGAGAAAGAAAGGGAAAGGGTAAAGCGACGGCCGTTCGATCCAATCCTTTTTACAACTGCCACAACTGCTGGATTCTGACGAAAGTTCTTGGCTTTGTCCAAAGCCAGATAGTCCCCAATGTCCACAGTCTTTTATTGGCAGGATGAACGTG
>NC_040030.1:5457350-5559031 GCF_000972845.2 Larimichthys crocea | reverse complement strand
TACAGATTTTTTTTATGCAAACCCACCACCTTGCAAAGAAACACCTGTACACAGTACAAAACCAAACTTGAGGCTAACTCACCTCTTTTTTGCGCGTGTCTTTGGATTTACACTGTGTCGAGTGATCCCTGCTGGCCGTTTTGCGCATTCAACCATCCTGTTCGTGACGCCAATATGTCGTGGTTTTTCCGTGGCTGCCGAAGTCGGTCTGTGGTATTTGAAAAGAAAAGAACTGCAACTCTTCTGACTTGATAATTAGGACTTTATTCAAAGAACAAGTGAGTTTGAGATGCATCTCTTCCAAGCCTCATGCCAAATTGGTCCCAATAGTTCTTCCCAATCCTACTTCCTTCCTCCTTTTTGGGCTAGGTCTTATATCCCCAAGAATGCATACATAAGCAACTCTAAAGAGGCCTGCATACTGCTTTCTTAAAAAAAAGCACAAACACACAGGACATACATACTCTCCAAAAGTCATAAACATTCCAGTGTGGACATACAACACATGGCACACTGCCAACACTGCACTTCCATGAAAGAGGAACCGAGGGCAAGGAGACTTGAGAAAAATATACTACACTACATAGCTGACTAGCTGCTGGGCCACAGCATGTTTGTGATGCCAGTCACACTATCGGTTGACACTTGTTAAGAAATCTCGACTTTTTGCAACACATATCCATGGAAGGCCTACTGGAAAAGGTCTAGGGAAGTGAAGTTGGTATGAAACATGTCATTCTTGTTGTTTTCCGGATGTTCTGCAGAAGAGAAGGTCCCCGTGTGGTATGTCATGGATGAGTTTGGCTCCCAGGTGCAGCACGTGACCAGCCCACCTGGGCATGGCTCCCTCTTTTTACATTCAAGGCCAGCTCGCCTACTCGGTGCTCTGGCCTCTGCAGGACATGCAGGAAGGAGGTGAAAAGCAACACACACACACCCACACACACACACACACACACTGTTGTGGAAATCTCTATCTTGTCGAGGTCTGATCAACGCCGAATAATGAAATAATCTCGAGACAAGTTTCTTTGTGAGACGCACAGAGCAGCAACAGGACCAGAGTGTACTATCTGTGGGGTTGTCGTGGAAATTTGATAAAGACTGAGAACACGATCAGTATTAAATGAGACTTTATTCTTGGCCAAGAGAGACAACGTACGAGTACAAGAGTCTCCTCTCTGCTGATAACATTCAACTGCTCCTTTTGATAGACATTTCTCCCCCTCCCTCTCCTCTGAGGTAATAAAAGAGAGACTCTAAATGCAAAGGGGGGGTTACCCTCGTAAATATCTGCTTTACTCCCCTTCTACACCGTGGCTGGTACCAACATCTCTGGGACGAGAGAAATGTCTATAATTGTAAAAAAATAGCATAAAATGGTAAGACAGAGGTTAAAAGAATTTTTCCACTACAGGGTGCAGGCGTAGGGGCAGAGTTGGCTGTGTCTCTGGTTAAATGTTGACATAATTCCCTGCTAGAAAATGCACTGCAAGGACAAATTATGTATAGCACACCCTTGTGAGGACACGTCCTACAAACACTTATGCAAACATCTATTGAACATGTGTTTGCATGTGTTAGATTCCGAGTTACCCGTGTACAGGTGGTACTGGACCAGCTCTCCGTCTAACGGGTCCGATCCTCAAGCCCCTGTCGGGACAGTTTAGAGGACTGTTTAAGCTGGTGGCGAGGAGATTCGCCTAGCTTCTAACTGCCTTGGTATGGTTGCTAGGACAGTTTTTAGTGGCTCGGACAGTAAGCCCCAAGGGTCCGTTAATTTCTTTGGGCTAGAGTAACCTGTTAAACCTTTAAAGATGTTAAACACACTATACCTGATAATTACGACCTTAGGAGATGCTATAATTTGAGGTCCACAACTTAATCTTTAACTGCAGTAGATATATTTATTGCAAAGTTTAGCAAGGGCGAGCTTACAGCTTAATTCATTCAGATATGATCAATCCTATTCCCTAAAATCACTATCCTTTTTGGAGAATTTGGAGAAAGAAAGGGAAAGGGTAAAGCGACGGCCGTTCGATCCAATCCTTTTTACAACTGCCACAACTGCTGGATTCTGACGAAAGTTCCTGGCTTTGTCCAAAGCCCGGATAGTCCCCAATGTCCACAGTCTTTTATTGGCAGGATGAACGTGAAAAGAATCCTTGTTGGCCCAGTTGAGACCCACAGCCGGTCAGGGGTGGTTAATCATTAATAAAGAGTGTTAAAAATTAGGGTTACACTGCTATTTAGATGTTTTAACTTATATGATGTTTGTTCCTATTTATTACATGTCTTGAGGCCACTTTCTTTTATTGATGTTTTATCGAAACTGGCAGGGTAAGGTAATGTTCAGGTTAATGTATAAATAGAGGAACTCCAGAACAGAATAATGGCCAGGCACGGGTCAGAGAGGTGACATCTAGATTGGGGACATACTGGCTACTCATTAGGGGATATGTTGAAGAAAACTGTTTAGATGCTTTATATGCAAATTGTCTGTTAACAATTTACAGGGGTTGACACAGCCCAACTGTCAGAGCTCCTCAGGGAGCCCTTTTCTCTGTAACCCCTTTAGTGTGTACCACTGTGAAACGCTCCTCTTGTACAAGAACAATAAATTCAACTTAAACTTTGATGCTTTGAATTCGATCCTCCTTATTTAAGGGGTTTTTTTAAAAAATTCCCGTAACAAAGAGAAGTGTCCCCAAAACATGTAATAAATAAGAACACACACACACACACACACACACACACACACACACACACATTTGAATAGCAGTGTAATCCTAATTTTTAAAACAAGGTCAAAGCATCAAAAAGTCATACATTGGAAAAGTATATATCTATCACTCAGAACACGGCAGTAACTGCTTTAAATTTCTCCTTGGAGAAGACGAAAAGAAGGCTTGAAGCAACAACCACCACAAACAATCTATTAGCGAGCCGTCTTTAAAGATTTACATCTTCATTGTGCGTCAGTGAGTTTGGAGCTGAGAGGTTAGAAAGAGCAACAAGATTTCCACACAGCAACATCATGAATTTTATTCTTTCCATAGATGAAGTCACCCGAGATTACACATATGGAGAGACAGACCCCCTGGTGAGGCGGTGCCGTCTGTTACCTTGGGTTCCTGATGATCTAGAACAGGTCAGCTGTGTCACCGCAGAGCCCCCAGACTTGTATTACGAGGTGAGGAACAATGAAAGAATGACCTGCTCAGATGGCATTTGCAGGGTTTGGTGTATTAATGAAAGTAACACAAATTCATGCATAGCCAAAGGTTGGTGGTTCTTGTTCTCACATATAGCCCAACAAAAGAAAGCTGCATTTCACAGAGAGTTCTATTTTTATTAAATAACCCATACGTGACAGAAATGGATGGATGGATGGATTATCTTCACAGACTCAAGCCTGAGTCTCCCATGTATAGACTAATTTCTCTTCTTCTCTTCAATATAATTTTATAAAAAAAATTTTATAATATCGTGACGCACCGCTGCGCGGCTCACTAGAGCGGGCGCTCATGAAGGCTTGGTTCTTTGAGAGCAGGTAGCGGACACTTTTTTTTTCAATCTTGACACCCTCGTTGGAAAAATGTCAGTGTCGAAAAAGAGAAAGGTGGACACTGGAACCCGGAAGTCCAAATCTGTGAATATATTTCCAACTTTACCGAACTGCTAAAGTTATACAATCTTAAACACCACTACGAGAGTCTGCATAGCGACAAATATGGCATAACAAGAGCTAGGAATAATAATTGTACACATCACGTGTATGTTTTTTGTTATTATTTTTCAATTTAATTTCACATTATGTTCGTAAGTTTACACAAGAGTTGAATTTATTAAGGTGTTGACTTTATTCAGTAAGTTGCCATGGGAGTGGCCATGTTTTCCTGGTTAAACTAGAGGTCTAACTTGGCTTTGATTTCTGTCATTGATGTAACCTGGAACATTTCTTACATAATTTTTTTTTATTGTTCAAAGCTATATTGTTAAAATAATCCAAGCTCATGCTTTCCATGTCATCTGCTTGCTCTGCTATGAGCTCTGCTGTGAGATATGACAAACATTGTTTGAGCTATGTTTTGTGAACTATTGTGATGTGTTACTGCACAACTTGAAATTGCACTTACTTTTAAAGCCTCAGGTTGTTACTTTTTATTTGATTGAAGAAAAAATCTTTTGTATTGCACTTGTTTTTAGCACTTTTTTAATCTATATATTTTTTTAGATTTTCAGATTTATGCAGTGATTTTTGTGCTCCGGCCCCCTTGAGCTCGTATAAGTTGTATGCGGCCCCTGGACCAAAATGAGTTCGACACCCCTGGATTAAACATTATCACTTGTTGATTCACATTGTTAAGGCTCATGGCTTTGATTGTCCTACTTATGTTTTTACTCTTGTTACATTACAAACTATCTTTTTTTAAAATGGATGTTGATCACAGATTGAAACCCATTTAAATTCATAATTTATAAAACAAAAAATTCATTCTAAACAGTATAATACAACAAAACCTCTAAAATGTTACGCTACACTTCTTTTACTTATTTTTTTTACTTTTTACTTCATTTTCTTACACCATTAGATCATCATTTTTCTTACTGTATTAAGAAACTTTATATCAATGTGTGTGTTATGTGTTATAATCTTCTTTTAACTTGATTACACACATTTCACTCAGAAATCTCAACTCAAAAATAATGTATTTCACATCTTGAATCGACTTGGAATCAACCTAAACCACGGTGCTCATTACAACTTCATGAGCATCAAACCATATTTTAACTGTTGCTGTTAAAATATGGTTATAAGTAATGGTTATGGTAATAAGGCACACATTGCTTCATAAATGCATAACATTTCATACTACACTGTCCTCTCTGTCTGTTCCTCCTAGACCATCGTACGGGAAAACAAGGAGCAGCTTCCTCTAGAAACTCAACCCTGTACTGTGCCCGAGGACAAAATCCTCAAGTAAGTGTCTCATCTCTGCAGCTCAGCATTATCTAAAGAGTGTGCAAAATCCAGAAGCAACCAAGTTTTAAAGAGAGAGAAAGCTGAATATATTCTATGAAAGTTGAATTTTTTGGGAAACAGGCTGCTGACCTGTCCCTGACCCTTGTTCTGTTCTGGACTTCTGCCCTGCCAGCTTTAGCAACAAAATCATATTAGAGAAGTGAAAACAGAACTTGTGAGAAGTAGAAACTCACGTACAGATCATATGATTTAAGATATCTGAAACACAGTATAAACCTAATTTTTCTAACATTAATGAATCAGTCCATATCAGATCTACTGTCAGAATGAAAACCCTGGTTGGATATTAGTTTGTTACTCAGGACTGTGTAGTGTATTTTCGGTGGTGATGCTGATGTTTGAAGAGAAGTTCCGCCGACACCGTCTTAGTTGTATAACAAGTTTATTACAACAAGTTCAGTATCGTAACAAGTATAAACTACTTGGAGAGCTCCAGGCCGAATGATGAGAGACTCTCTCGAACTATACAGGGCAAGCTCTTATATACCATGGAGGAGCTTCCAGAACATGCATTCCAAATAAACAATGTTTATAACTCTTGTGTCATAAAAGGCCAGAGAAAGAGAGAGAGACACCTCTCCTGGGATGCCCCAACAAATGGCCCTGGTGTCATAAAAGGCCCGAGAAAGAGGAAGAGACTCCTCTCTCAGGATACCCCAACAAATGGCTCTTTGATCTCTTGACCTGATCTCTTCCTCAACCTCGTAAATGGAGATAGACACAGGAAAAAAACACCATTTGGGACCCGAAGTACCTTTCTATCTAAATGACCTCAAAGTCCAGATGGCCTTAAGATAACAGCTACTGTAACAAAAAAAGTATCTTCATGTAAACCATATGTAGTCAAAAATACTAATGTTAGTAGGTAACTATGCATCTATGTGCAGACACCTCAACTGTCTGAACCTTTGCAGGTCCTGCAGGTTTTTAAAAATCAGTATGAAGCTGTAAATGCAAAATATCAACAAATAACTGTCACTCACAATGTGTCTCTTTTCTCAAAAATTTCATTTTTCTGTGATTTCAGGGTTTACTCCCAAATGTCTCAAGTAACAAACAACCTGACACACCCACGGTTCCAGATGACCGAGGAAGAGGAGGAAGCTGACATCATCTGGAACTATAATCACATCAAAGACTACAGGTGAGCAATAAGGCAACACACACACACACACACTTACTATACAGTGGTTGTTCTGGCTTGAAGTAGATCTGTTCCTGGCAAACAATGTGAACTTTCCAGGACTTTATCTTTGTCCTTTTAGCAGGTCATCTTCCAGGTACATGATGTGAAAGGATTGTGAAAGGGTGTTTAATGCAACTGAGACATTAATGTTCTTATTTGCAAAGAAGTAAATGCCAGCCTGACACGAGGAAGAAAGAGAGAAATCAAAGGAGACTAAAGTTAGAGAAGTCTGTCATACCTGCAGGTCTAAAACGACACGTCATTTGTTTCTTGCATTGCATATTAATGCTAACATATATAACATAACGTTATGTTATATAACACAATGTTATGTTATATAACATGTTAGCATTAATAGAACATCTCGCAACTCCTCTGTGTTTGTTATGGGAATTTTTCAAGAGTGACCTTTCAATAAGAAAGACTGGATTCGAAGCATCAAAGTTTAAGTTGAATTTATTATTCTTGTACAAGAGCGTTTAACAGTGCAACACACAAAAGGGGTTACAGAGAAAAAGGCTCCCCGAAGTGCCTTGACAGTTGGTTCTTATACACTCTCTAATGGGCTGTCTCGGACACCTCCCCATAGATACAGATAACATCATAACGTCTTATTTAGTTCTCTGATCAGTAATCAACAGCATGTTCCTTCGTCCAAATGATACCTCCCTTTCTCTGACAGGAAGCTAAGCGAGGAGCGGCCTCATGTGATGCTTAACCAGTTTCCCTGTGAGAGCATTGTCACTGTGAAGGACTGCCTGGCTTCTGTGGCCCGCAGACTGAAAGGAGGCTCAGCACCTGATTGGCTACCAGAGACCTTCAACCTCCAGACAGAGCTGCCACAGTTCATCAAGCATTATCATCTGAGACATCAAAGGTTGGAATTGTTTAGTAAGCACTGAATATGATAGTAAGTAGTGCTTTGATATGACCAAAAACATTTTTTTCATATGTTGATGGTCACAAAAAAGATTACGTTTTAACTCCAGACTTTATGGGGAGCCACTTGACGTTAAATTCTTTTCATCTTGGTGGTTGTTTCAGGGGAGAGGACAACCACTGGATCTGTAAGCCCTGGAACTTGGCCCGTGGACTGGACACACACATCACCAACAATCTGGACTACATAATTAGACAAAGAGAGAGTACACCAAAGGTACAGACACTGTTGTTGAGGAATTTTTAGGAAAAGATTCCTGAGTGAGAAGTAAAGGGTATTCAAAACTGGCTTGTCTTTTAAGTATTTTTAATACAATGATAAAAGATTCTAAAGATTATAATGAGTATTACAGTTCAACCAATACAAGTCATGCATATGTGAACATTCATATCATTAGATTAGAAGTTCTGCAGCCCTCTCCAGACATCCCTGGCGTTGTTCTGCTCCAGCCGCTTCTCCAGTTTCCTCCTGTAGATGTCCTTCCCCTTTCCGATCCTCTGCCGGAGTTCCTTTTGGACTCTGCGCAGCTCCACTTTGTCCCCTGATCTGAAGACCCTCTTCTTCTCATTCAGCAGGGCCTTAATCTTGGAGGTCACCCAGGGTTTGTTGTTGGGAAAACACTGTACCAATTTGGAGGGCACAGTGTTCTCCACACAGAAGTTAATATAGTCTGTAAAGCAGTGGGTCATGCTGTCAATGTCACTGCCGTGAGGGCTGCAGAGTGCTTCCCAGTCTGGTGTGGCATTTCATGTATTGAGTGAAGGAGGGGAGGGCAGAGGACAGGGAAGCATGATGCATGATGCATCCTCTTCTCCTCCTCCGTAACGCCTCAGGGATCTCCAGCCACCGTGTGGCGCAGGGCTAACAGCGGATCCCGGGTGTAAACAGGGGCGCCGTGGTTGAATGGGGAGCTATGGTTAAATGAATTTCTCACAGCCATACCAAACAGTTCGAAAAAGTATCCAGTTGTCCAGTATGGGAAGCATGGCTTCATTCATCTTCCCTTTGATAAAATGGATTCTGCCAATACCATGAGAAGAAAAACCCACGCTATGATGCTTCCACCTCTAAACGTCACTTTTTCTATGCTATTTTAAGGTCGTATGCTGAGCCATTTCCCTTACAAACATGGCACGTTGAACTGTTGCAGACATGGTTGTTTTCTGGTCTTGTCTGACCACACTACATTCTCTAATTGTTGTGACTTACTAGAGTCGTCTGTGGTGATTATGCATGGAGACCATGGCAGTGGAGCTGATTGCCTATTGTTTTCTCTGTCACAACCATGCCTGGTGCTTCCAGGTTTTTTTTTGTCCCTTGGGATTCTCTTCTGACTAACTTTTGACTGCCTGCTTGGAAGTAATGTAAGGAGTTCTTTTGTGTGTGGTTGGTTGATGATGGAGTGATGCTCCTTCCACTTGCAGATAACTGGTCCCAATGGTGCTTATAGCAGTTAGTTGAGAAAGTTGTCAGTAACCAGTGCCATTGCTATGAAGTACAACGTTATTGTTTGCAAAATTCTTGGGAAAGCTCACTCTAACTGTAACTGTTCCCGGCAAGCAATGAGAACTTTGCCTCTTCTTGACTTTATCTGGAGAGAGAGAGAAATAAGAGAAGAGAAATAAAAGGAGACAAAGACGACACGTCATTTGCATTCTGTAATTGTATTAGTGTGTGTGTAATAAACTTGGGTGGGGGTAATGGGTAATTTTTTTATTTCTATAGTTTCATTATCTGTAACTGTGTGGTTTGTGTCTTTTCACAGGTGGTGTGTAAGTACCTTGAAGATCCAGTGCTGTTCAGACGAGAGGAGGTGGGGATGGTGAAGTTTGACATCCGCTACATGCTGATGTTACGCTCTGTGCAGCCTCTGCGTCTCTATGCTTACAAGGTCTTCTGGTTGCGTTTTGCTAATAGGTACATCATGCATTCACATACATACATACATACATATATTGATAAATATGGATGGCGTGTGATAGCCAGTTCTATTTTGGATCAGTTTCCAAGATGGATACCTAGTCTTGTTAAACTAAGCAGCCACCAAATAACTGATTTTCTCACTGAATCTCTAATTGATAGTGAACAGTTTCTTGTGCCAGGACCTGATCTTCTTTTCCTCTATCTAGACCTTTCTCCTTGGACCATTTTGATGATTACCAAAAGCACTTCACCGTCATGAACTATGCAGATGGTGTGGAGCTTAAGCAGGTATTTTTTGTTGTTATTTAGCCTGTTAGATCCCAAGTTACCCATGTACAGGTGGTACTAGACCAGGGGCCTCATGTACGAATACTTGCATGGATTTCATACTGAAACTTGGCGTACGCCAAAACCCGGAAACTGTCATACGCACAAAAAAATCATGCGTACGCATGGATCCAAGCACATTTCGTTTGTACATCCCAACCAACGTGGAATTAAGAGCACATGCAACTCCTCCCTGTCCTCCCCCATTTACATATGCATCTATTTAAATAGGCCCTGGACCTGAGATTCACTTCTTTGTACGATCAGATAACGCGATGAACAAAGGAAAGCAAAGGAATTTCACAGAGTCTGAGCTCGAGATTCTAGTGAATGAAGTGGAGATTCTGTTTGTGTGAGGCAGTAAATGCCGTGGGATCTGAGCAGCACACACACACACACACAGAGGTGTGGCGCCACAGCTAACATTTCCAGCTTTACCCCCGCTTTTACTGACAAGAATACTGAACGCAGGGAGACAATCAAGGGCTTGTTAAAAAGCTTTGTTAAACAAATAAACTATTTACTCACCCAGAAGCCACCCATTGCACACTCTGCTAACCTCTAGCCTGTTCCCAACCATGCTGTCAGTCATAATGAATGAGTCGCGTGTTGAACCAGGCCACCTTGCCATGATGTTAGTTAGCTGCATTTGCATATGATTTGAACATTGATGGAATGAAAATGTTTCCTACTAACATAAACAAATTCATCCTGTGTTGGCGCTTTTATAGCAATGTGTGTGCAGTCAATAGCTCCAATTACATTACTTGCTGCGAAGTGTGCCTTAATGTCGGCCTGTTCAAAGCATTGTATGGGAATTTGATGTACCTGGATGACAATTGGATGATTCCGTGCCACACAGCTGGCATGGCTTGGCTCAGGGTTGACTGGCACACTCCTGACCCATCAGCCAGCTCCCACTGGAATGCCCCTGTTGCCAGGAACCCAAGCATGGTCAGCACCTGTGTGGACACAGACAACCCCTGGCCCCTTGCTGTGTTGCGCTTTGCGCACAACTCCAGTAACACTGGCCTTGGTAAACAAAATCGGCTTATGAGCCACTTATCGCTTGCAAGTAAATCCTCGCATTCCCTAAATACTTGCTCACGTTGGATTGCACCATTTGCAAGGTCCTCTTATAACGCTAATGCTGCCATTGTTAATACCATTTTCTTCATCACATTGCGCATGCTTTTATACCCACCCATATAATGACTACTTGTTTTCACATTATTAACAGTTTCCCAGCATCACCTCTAATTGTTGCCAAAGGAACAATAGCTGTAGAAACGTGCGTACGCCAGCCATGAAGTTGGCGTGGGGCTGTTGAAAACGGCCTTTCTGTTTTCACCCGGATTGGTTGATGTGAAGAAGAGTCCTGAGAGTAGTTGAATATCACACAAGCAAATCTTTATTTCTGTTAACAGAGATCTCTGAAGATCACACTACAGAACATACATCTGTTCAAGCAAAATGCAAAGTGAGATCTGAGTAATTTCTCGCAATATCAAGCTCATATAGATTCTGCGTAAAGTCCCATCCTATAAATCATCTGATCTGTCCCAGCCAATTAAAGAGGAGCCCGCTCTTTAGGTGTCAGTCTTAGGTGACTAGGTTAAAGTTTGTATACTGGAGACTGCTCCATATATGACGTCAGAGACGGTTCATGTGTGTCTGACTGACTTCCTCTGTACCTCGAGCTGCAGCTACTTCCTCTGCAGGCTGAGACAGTTGTTGATCTGAACTTAACCCCAAGTATAACTGATCAAGCAGCAAGTGCATATATGTATAAAATGTCACCCAAGCATTAATATATTTTGTAAGCAGTAATATATTTTGTGTGATGCTGTATGTGTGCTCAATCCACAGGGCACGCACATTTCCACGATCATTTTACATTTGATACATCTGAACATGAGCGTGGAAAAGGATGTACGTCGCGTTTTTGTGTGTACGCAACCTTTGTACATGAGGTCCCAGTTCTCCGTTTAAAGCAGGGGTCCCCAAACTTTTTTCGGTGCAGGCCTCATCAACTTGCCTTTCTGTGATGGGGGGGTCAGTCTATAACCGGAAATGATATCAGTCCCACCAGGCCTAAATGCCTGATGTTGCATGAGGTTTTCAAAAAAAACTGCGGTGAAAGTGCGGTGCTTTTTACATTTTTGTTGCGATTTTGTTGCGGGAGGAAGTGAAAGTTGCGATAAGTTGTGATTTGACAGTCGCGGAGACGGCGCAGCGAGCATTAAGTCCACAGCCCCGGGAAGCGGCGAGGTCCGTGCAGGAGGGCGCTGTAAAGCTCGCGTCCAGAGCCGTGAGCCATCTTCGCCCCCGAGCCTTTCCGAGCGGACCCAGAGCCAGTCGCAGTGCACCGCCGCGGAGGAAATGTGCCGTCCCTGACCCGCCGAGTTGAATCCCCCGGGCAGACTGCGCAGAAGTTGATCACGAGCAAAGTCACGTCGGAATATACCATTGTGTGAAGGGATGAAGATTAGCTAGTACTGTAAATAGTTCGTTAATAAGGTAGATTTTAATTGGAATGCCAAGCTTAATCATTAAGTGTGAATATTTTATAATAGGAAAATGCAATTTTGAAAAATAGGCCATGTTTAGAGGGATTGTTTGGGATCGTTAAGTGGGCCAATTGTTTAAGCAGGCCGGATGGGGCCCGGGGGCCGTAGTTTGGAGACCCCTGGTTTAAAGGGTCCGATCCTCCAGCCTGTGGGTATTACCCTATCAGATCTCAACAGAGGACTATTTCAGCTGGTGGCGACACACCTAGCTTCTAACTGCCTTCATCTGGACACCTACCCTGCTTACTCTAGTATGGCACCTGACCGAATAGCCCGGGAGCCAAATACTACACTAGTCACATACGTTCACGGCAGCTCTATTCTCATTGATCTTGGCACTTGGTATGGTTGCTAGGATAATTTTTAGTGGCTTGGACAGCTTCTTGTGGTATCGAATAGCACCAAGTCATACATTGTGCAACTCATACTAGTATTTGCTTATCTAGCATCTATTTGTGAAAGCAGTCCGTGGTCACAAGAACACAGCCACTGTGGTCTTTGCTTTAGTTGGCCAAGTGACCAAACTGACCAAGATATCAGCAGGTGAACCGCCCAGATCTTCACTCGTATGCATTTACTGAGCATTGGTATCAGTAAGCTGATGACCTGTTGTTGCTGTCTGCCAAGCGATACAGAAGTATCTGTTGCTGTACTACCAGACTACAGAGCTGCTTCTTTCCTCAGGCAAGAGTGC
The DNA here is from genome assembly GCF_000972845.2 of Larimichthys crocea. Taxonomy (NCBI): domain Eukaryota; kingdom Metazoa; phylum Chordata; class Actinopteri; family Sciaenidae; genus Larimichthys; species Larimichthys crocea. Next base: position 5,546,344 of record NC_040030.1, on the reverse strand, counting down.
TTAACTCATCCTAAAATGAAATGAACTTTGAACCTTGAACACCCAAAAATAAGATGTTAAAGCAGGGTTAGAACAAGCTAACAAAGCTTGGATTCATGAAGGTGCAGTTATTTAAGTCTGGTAATAGGAGTTAAAAAGGTGTCCCTCTGTCTCTAGGTGCACTATGATGAGTTCATCCCCATGTTTGAGGAGCAGTACCCACAGTATCCATGGAAGGAGGTGGAAGTAAGTGTAAACTTTTTAGCTTTGGGAACTTTTTGCGGTACTTGACTGCAGGCACCATATCCAAAGTTAGTTCCTTGTATGTAATAATTGCACTTTAACAAATAGAGTTCTTATTGGTTCTTGGCCATTTCCAATCATTAACTTAATCTCTTATCACAGGACTCATTAGGACATTCTGAATATATAAAGCTCTGTCACTTCCTTGTTAACCCTCGGAGCCAGGAAGAGTATTTTGGATTGTAATCACACTGATGTAGTGTCCTCAGCCTCACGGGGTACATTGTCAATAAGGGTCTTCTTTCCAGGCTTTCCTGTTATTCAGGTCCTCATTTGAATCATTTTAACCTTTTTCATTATCATTTGTCATCTCTTTCCTTTCCTACTTCCTACTTTTCACAGGCGGAGTTGTTTAAATCATTCAGGGAACTCTTTGAGGCAGCTTCGTCTCGACCGGCTCCTTACGGTATTTGTCATTACCCATCATCCCGGGCGATCTATGCCGTAGACCTGATGCTGAAGTGGAGTACAGGGCAAAATGGTAAGCACTCTTTCTATACGTCATCGGCAGGTTTAAGACACATCTACTCACTTTATGCTTTGAGCCACAGAGTACTTAATCCTTGGTTCAAACATCCAGTCTGGTGCACTTGTTGATGAAGATGTCATTAATTCCAATTATTGGGGAAAAAAAGGAAATAAAAATGAAGAGTTTAGGGTGTGCGCCAGAGTTCTTCACAGTGTTGCGGTCGACTACATTTTCATCAAATAAATGTGAAGAGTTTTAAGCTGAATTGGTTATGATCCTGGACTCGTGCAGAAATGTTTAGATGATTATTGTCTGTCTGACTAGAAAAATCTATTGGTATTAAAAGATTGATGGAAAAGGAAGGACAGAATATGTTCATGTTGAAATTATATATAAGATACATCAGGCCTTTGTTTACAGATCGTTAATTCTTTGCTACTTGGGGGAACTCACCAACAAAAGGTTTTCCGTAAGCGTATATGTTTAAATATACAGTACTTTAACCTGTGGATGTTTTTATGAACACATTTTATAATCATTTGTTTATCTAATTTGTGTTTATTCTGATCCTGGATCAGGTGAGCGGGTCATGAAGCCTCAGATCCTAGAGTTGAACTTCAGCCCAGACTGCGCCCGGGCCTGCCTCTACCACCCCTCCTTCTACAATCACATGTTTCAAACCCTGTTCCTGGATCAGCCTGAGCAATGCCCTGTCACACAGATTGCATGATCAGCTCAACAGCACCAAAGTGTTTGCAGTTGTGTTTTTTTTTGTTCTTTTTTTACAGAGAAACTACTAGTGTTATGAACCAGTGATGGAAACCAAAACACCACTGTACAAATAAGAAGCAATAAAAACGTTGTTGGATGAACTGGAGTTGTATCAAATGATTCTGGGATAAGTTGACCAAATAAATCTTCAGAATAACAGGTGAAGCTTTAAAGTCCTTATTTCAATCCAAATACAGTATATAAGTTAGTCTGCAGAGGAACTGTTTTTCATCAAAAGTGTGAACTTTATATAGTGTTTGTTAAAAGTCAGTAGCTTATGGAAGCCCTGAGCGGTCCTGTTGTTTAATGTATAGGGGCGATGGGGCCAGAGTGAGGCACACTGTATAGAAAAAATATATATTGTTATAAGAATTTTCAAACGACCCTTCAATAAGGAAGACTGGTGTTGTATATTCAGTGGCGATGCAGTAGAAGATGTTTAAAACAAAAACTTTGCCGACACTGTCTTGTCTATGTCTCTGTTGTATAACAAATTTATAAGAATAAGTTCAGTATCGTAATCACCAAATGGGACCCGAGACACCCAATCCCACATGACTCCCTCAACTTACATTTCAACACAAACATCAACACACCTGACAGTGGCGCCATCCTGGCGGTTATTTGGTACTCCTATCCAAATAACCTCAAAGTCCTGATGGACCAAATTAACAGCTAGTGACACAGACAAGTATCTCAATTTGAACCATATTTATATAATAGTACTAGTATTAGTATGTAACTATGCACCTCTGTGCAGACACCTCACTGGTTTCGAAGTATCAAAGTTTAAGTTGAATTTATTGTTCTTGTACAAGAAGGAGCGTTTAACAGTTTCTGAGTAGTTATTCCGATTGTGGTTAGGACACCGCAAGCGGTTCACACAAGGACGACTTGTTGATGGGGGAGTGCTCACAGGCTCACAGGCTCCTGCGTTGTCTAACAGCCAGCCAGATGCAGATGGGTACTGTTGGGTTTTTCCACCCACCCCGAGTTCTGCTGACCTAGTGGACTACAGAGAGATATTCAGTTTAAAGAAGACACAATTCAGTTTCACCTTTGCAAAGGGAGAACCCAGCATATACAGACTCCGCAATCTGCCTCTACTCCGGTCTGCTGAGTTCTGCTCATCTGCAGTTCAGGCTCGTTTTATTATCACACAAAGGAAATAGGTGTTACACTCTTAACAGGACGTGAACATACATCTTTCATGCCTATACATGGTAAGATAACTCAAGCAGGAGCTGAAACCTATTGTGTAAGACATCTCGTGACTGTTTCTAATCCTGAGATTTCCTGTTCAGACCTTGGGTAAAGGTTTCCTGTTTTTCTGCTCACTTAGGTAACAACAGGCACCTCTCTGTGTATTACCCCAGAGTGTCTTACAGTTGCACAACACACATAGCTGTTTTATCTTGTCATGAATTCTATCACACACACCAATAAACACTTAACACACAATATATGATTGAACATTATTACACATTCTCACAATTCCCCCTTTTGATCTTGTGGTGTATTTTCGGTGGTGATGCTGATGTTTGAAGAGAAGTTCCACCGACACCATCTTAGTTGTATAACAAGTTTATTACAACAAGTTCAGTATCGTACAAGTAAAACGTTACTTGGAGAGCTCCTGGCCGAATGATGAGAGACTCTCTCGAACTATACAGGGCAAGCTCTTATATACCATGGAGGAGCTTCCAGAACATGCATTCCAAATAAACAATGTTTATAACTCTTGTGTCATAAAAGGCCAGAGAAAGAGAGAGAGACTTCTCTCCCGGGATGGCCCAACAAATGGCCCTGGTGTCATAAAGGCCCGAGAAAGAGGAAGAGACTCCTCTCTCAGGATACCCCAACAAATGGCTCTTTGATCTCTTGACCTGATCTCTTCCTCAACCTCGTAAACGGAGATAGACACAGGAAAAAACACCATTTGGGACCCGAAGTACCTTTCTATCTAAATTACCTCAAAGTCCAGATGGCCTTAAGATAACAGCTACTGTGACAAACCAAGTATCTTCATGTAAACCATATGTAGTCAGAAATACTAATGTTAGTAGGTAACTATGCATCTATGTGCAGACACCTCAATCTCTACTCAGAGATCACCATTTCTGGGAGAATGTAAGTCCCTCTTTTGATCTCCTTTTGTGTCTTGTAGGCTTCAGTCTTCGGGTTGGTGACTTGGCACGTCGCATGCAGGAGAAGAGCACCTCTTCACCTCCTCCCTTCTGATGATCTTTCTTTGGGCTTCAGAGGTAGACTGCCCTGGAGCCTAGGATCACCACCAGGGGATTATTCTGCCCCTTTGTTGGTGGGATCTGTTTCTGAGTCAGCCGACTCAGTGCTCTTTTCTTGGAGATTCTTGTCATGAATTCTATCACACACACCAATAAACACTTAACACACAATATATGATTGAACATTATTACACATTCTCACAGTACACCCAGTCTAGAAAATCTATATATAGTTTGAAAATGAGAAAAAAAAAGTTAAATCATCAGTTTACTGAAACAGTCAGAGAAAAAAAAATGGATAAGATAATAGACCCACCATGATTCGATTGCGTGAGCTGGATGCCCTCAAACTCGTCAGAAGTCACTTCAAGAAATGAAAAAGAAAATAAAACCGGGATAGATACAACAACCCAAAAGCACCCAAAATGTCTTATAACACAGAAAAACACTGTTTTAAAAACAATTGTTTTAAAATCACTTTTGACATGCTAACATTACTGGCAAGTTTCTAAAAATGTGTGTCCCTGTAACCTATTAGGGGTAGTAAAATATTGACTTAGCTGAAAGGTATACTACCCTCCTGTCGCCCTTCCCATTTGGATACATCCGGTGTCCTCTCGCACCAGGTCAAACTGACCCGCGTTTTAAGGATGAGCAGGAGTAGTTGGCACACGCGGGGCAGTACAGGAGTGCACAGCCTCTGCATATGTATTTCTTGCAGCCACGGCAGACGTGCGTTTTACAGTCCTTCTTGAAGGGACATACCTGACACCTCTTCCTCTTACTCGCAGGGATGGGTGGTTTGACAGGGGCCGTGGAAGCAGTGGCCTGGACCTGGGCCCAGGCCTGGACCTGGGTCGAGATGGGCGCTCACCCCCCAGTGAAGGGGCAGACGCAGAAGAAGAAGAAGAAGGAGCGACCCATCCGGTGCCACAGCCTCCACCAGTCGATAGGTTTTCACGACCGCCGCGGGCGCTTCGGCTCTCGGCAGGCGAATCCTCCGTTCGATGAGCGTAACGTCGAGAGCCTTGCCTAGCTGCTCGAGAAACACCCTCCTCTTGTTGTTTGAAGGCGAACTTGGAGGAGAGGACCCGTCTCCCTCGGAGTGCGAGCAGGGCGTCCGGTAGCTCGAGTTTGTTCTTTCTGATCGTGCCGAGTAAGGTGTTGTTCTTTTCGAGGAGGAGCAGCTGCGCGAGTTCGTAGGAAGAGAAGAAATTGTCGCAGGCGATGTTGCGACCCTTCAGGCCCTCCGTTATGTCAAGCACCACGCGCGTTGCCTGATTCTTCTCTAAACCTCCTCATCCTTTTCCCTTCTTTCCCCCCTCTTCTCCTCCTCTTCCAGCGGCGGAGGCGGTGGGCTTCTTCCCTGTGTAAAGTTGTATTCTCCAAGCATAGCTGGATCTGGCATCGCAGGCCACCCATGACTTGATCCCATACTTGGCAGGCTTGTTTGGCATATACTGTCGAAAGGAGCAATGGCCTTGGGTGTTGATGGAATCGAGAGAGAGAGAGAGAGAGAGAGAGAAAGAGAGAGAGAGATTACAGAACGGTCTATTTTATCACTCCACTACCACCGTATCTTTTTCTCAGTCCCAACAGAAAGTAACAAACCAGAGGGTTCTGGGACTTTCTGGAACATTCTGTCATTGATCTGCATGTGAGGTTTATTGCCCCACCACTGCCATATCTTTTCTCAGTTCCAACAGAAAACCTGGCATGCTGCCAAGTAACAAGCCAGAAGGTTCTGGGACTTTCTGGGACTTTCTGGAACATTCCAGAAACTCTGACTGTTGTGGGCTTGTTGATCTGTGTGCATGTGTTTTATTGTAACACCACCGGTGTATCTTTTCTCAGTTCCAACAGAAAACTTGGCATGCTGCCAGGTAACAAACCAGAATATTCTGGGACTTCCTGGAACATTCTGTTGGTGATCTGCCTGTGTGGTTTATTGCCCCACCACCACCTCTATTATATCCTTTCTCAGTTCCAACAGAAAACTTGGCATGCTGCCAGGTAACAAGCTAGAAGATTCTGGGACTTTCCAGAACATTCTGTGGTTGATCTGTGTGTGTGTGTGTGTGTGTGTGTGTGCATGGGTTTCATCCCATCGCTACAGTTAGATCCCGGTCCGATCCTCAAGCCCCTCTCGGGACCGTACAGAGGACTGTTTAAGCTGGTGGCGAGGAGATTCGCCTAGCTTCTAACTGCCTCCATCCGCACGTCTACCCTGCTTACTCTAGTATAGAATAGCCCCTGTGGGCCAAATACTACACTAGCCACGTGCGTTCACGGCAGCTCTCCTCTCATTGATCTGTGCACTTGGTATGATTGCTAGGATATTCTTTAGTGGCTCGGGCAGTGAGCCCCAAGGGTCTGTTAATTTCTGTAGGCTAGAGTAACCTGTTAGAACCTCATTAGATGTTGAACACACTATACCTCATAATTACAACCTGTAGGAGATGTCATAAATGTGAGGTCCACAACTTAATCTTTAACTGCAGTGGATATCTTTATTGCAAAGTTTAGCAAGGGCGAGCATACAGTTTAATTCATTCAGATATGATCAGTCCTACTTTCTAAATCACTGTCCTTATAATAATAAATTTGATAACCTGATCTAAAGGCTGTTGCTGAGTTACTGAGATTGGTCCAATTTGAAGAGAGGGAGGGAAAGGGTGAAGCGATGATCAGTCGATCCAATCCTTTCACGACTGCCGTACTGCTGGATTTCATCAAGAGTCCCTGGCTTTGTCCAAAGCTTAGAAAGTCCCTGATGTCCACAGTCTCTCGGCAGGATGAACATAGAAAGAATTCCGGTTGGTCCACTCGAGACCCACAGCCGGTTTGGGGTGGTTAATCCTCTTTGGCTCGGCTCCCTCTTGCCAGCTGTGGCTCACCGGATTCTTCTCTTGCAATGTTGGACTGTTCGTCTGTTCCTTCTCTGTGGTTTGGAGTCTAAGTCTGTAGTTTCAATGCTCCCGATGTGGTCTGTCGTCCAGCATGTCTCGAACTTGGGTGCCGGCTGACGAGGATAACCACGATCTCCACTGTCCAGTGGGTCTTATACTCCCTGTTCGTTGGATTTCCCCCTATCAGGCTACAATGAGTCACTTACCGGATTCCAACCGTATTAGGTGGGGATTGTCATAGTTCATCCTTCCTGTTTATCCCTCCAGATGTTTCCTGTTTGCTTCACTTACCCCCTCCCTCTGGCTCTTCCCCCTGTCTAGTTGCTCAATATTTCCTGGCCCAACCACTCAGCATGATTTTGTTCTGGTTACTCACTTAGCTACTAGCTGTTGCAATGATTTCACAATTTCCAGTAGTTAGAATCAAAACACAGTTATAATCACACTTTTCCCCTTACGGTTACACTCATTTTAACATTTCATTCTTGATCACGTTTTAGTTTAGCTCATTTTTCTCTTTATGCATTACTCACACTCAGACGGAAAGTCCCCAATTATTCAACTCGACAATGGAAAGCCCTCGAATGTCCAACTTAAAAAATGGAAAGTCCCCGAATGTCCAATGTTTTATGCCATTGCTGGTCATACCGGAAAGTCCCCATGCCTATTTTATTAACTCCTTCGTTGTGTCAGCGGATCAGGGATCTCAACTTACTTGACACTACCAAAAGAAAGACAAGACCGCCTTGTGTTCTCCTGTTCCCCATCCTCCTCTCGTTCTTCGCACTGCTTTCGCTTTGTCCTTTCCTCCTCCTTCTCATCCTCGGAGTAGGAGCGAGGTTCACAAGACCATGTCTCTCCTTGGGCCTTTTTGGCAGCGAAACGCCTCGTGTTCTCCTCCTAATCCTCCTCTCTTCTCTCCTCTCACTCCCAATCACTCTTCTCCTGCTGCTGTCGCAGCTGCCTCATCTTCCTATCCTCTCACTCTCGCCGTTGCGAAATGCTCTCCTCTCGCTTTCGATTCCGCTCTTCTTCCTTCCTTCGCCATCCCCTCGTCCTCCTGCCACTCGCTCTTGCTCTGGCTCTCTTAGCTGTCGCATAGAGCTCTCCTCCTCTCGCTCTAGCTGCTTCTCCTCGCCCCGCAGCTGCGGCTGTTTTTTTGCAGGAAGCTCCCTTTTAAATTCTCTTTCTTCTTCGGAAGGTAATGATGATGATGATGATGGTCCTCTTCTTGCTTCGTACTCACCTGTCGTTCTTCACACTGCGTTCGCTCTGTCCTTTTCCCCTCTGCTCACCATCCTCCTCCTCGGAGTCCGAGCGAGGTTCGCAGGGCAAACCAGGTCTCTCCCGGTTGAGACAGCAACAGCGAAACGTGTGGGTGCGGAGAGCTTCTTCGTGACGACCGGCCACCTCGTTCGCGTCCGTTCTCCTGTTCCTTGTCCTACTCTCGTCGTCCTTTCCTCTTGTGTTGGCTTTACCCTTTCCCCTCCTCATCTTCCTCCTCCTCGGAGCCCAAGCAAGCAAGCCGGGTCCCTCCTGGGACCATTTCGGCAGCGGAACACATTGGCACTGAGAGGTCATTCCTGTTCACCGTCCTGTTCCTCATCCTCCTCTCGTCGTCCGTGCCACGTTCGCTTTGCCCTTGCCCCTCCTCATCATCCTCTTCCTCGGAGTCTGAGTGCCTCTGGCTCTTCTCCCCTCCTCCTCTTCTTGTTTCGTACTCACCTGTCGTTCTTCACACTGCGTTCGCTCTGTCCTTTTCCCCCCTGCTTACCATCCTCCTCCTCGGAGTCCAAGCAAGGTTCACAGGGCAAGCCGGGTCTCTCCCGGTTGAGACAGCGACAGCGAAACACGTCGGTGCGGAGAGGTTCTTCTATGAGTGGCCGCCTCGTTCGTGCCTGTTCTCCTGCTCCTCGTCCTACTCTCGTCGTCCTTTCCTCTCGTGTTCGCTTTACCCTGTCCCCTCCTCATCTTCCTCCTCCTCAGAGTCCGAGCGAGGTTTACGGGGCAAGCCAGGTCCCTCCCGGGACCGTTTTGGCAGCGGAACGCATTGGCGCTGAGAGATCGTTCCTGTTCACCGTCCTGTTCCTCATCCTTCTCTCGTCGTCCGTGCCACGTTCGCTTTGCCCTTTCCCCTCCTCATCATCCTCCTCCTCGGAGTCCGAGCGAGGTTTGCGGGGAAAGCCGGGAACGTTTCAGCAGCGAAACGCATCGGCGCTGAGAGGTCGTTCCTGTTCGTCGTCCTGTTCCTCATCCTCCTCTTGTCGTCCTTTCCTCACACGTTCGCTTTGCCCTTTCCCCTGCTCATCATCCTCCTCCTCCTCCTCCTCGGAGGCCGAGCGAGGTTCACGGGGCAAGGCAGGTCTCTCCCAAGACCTTGTCGGCAGCGAAACGCCTGGGTGCGGAGAGGTTCTTTTGTGTCTCTTTTCTCTCTTTTGTGTCCGTTCTCCTCCGTGTCCGCATCGGTGCTTGGAGGTTGTTCCTGTTTACCGTCCTCCTCATCCTCCTCTTTTCGTCCATGCCGCAGTTGCTTTGCCCCTTCTGTGTCATCCTTAGAGTCCAGCGCAAAAAAAAAAAAAAGAATAAAAATAAAAATGGCCTTGTTCTCCCAATGCTGTCTCTTTATCCTTTTGTCCTCCTCTTCCTCTCTCCTCTTCTTTGGTCTGTATTCAAAAAGCACACCTCAAATAGTAATTTTTAACATGTTTATTTAGACACAGGAGCAGCGAGCAATAAACATTAGCATGTTAGCATTAGCATGTTAACATTAGCATGTAAGCAATTAACGCGCTAGCTGCTCTGCTGTCTCTGTCTGTCATTTTAGACAGACAAATTCAAATTAAGTGCCAATAACTGCTAAAATGGCTGCCGCTGGGCTTCTGCCTGCTGGCTTCTGCCTTCTGACTCTTATTTTGAAAATAGCCCCTCCCCCCTCTCCTCGCTGTCTGTGTGTCAGTGTGTGTGTGTGTGAGTGTCTGAGTAATTAGTCACAGGTGCTCCCTGCTCAAAATAACATGGGAGTCTATGAGGCGTGAAAGGGAGTAGTCAGTCAATTAGCGTGTACTGGGCCAAAACTATAAATGTGACAGCTTTAGTAGGCGAATGTGAGTGACATGACAAATTTTCCTACGTTTCTAGCTATAAATGATTTCTGTAGCTTCACATTTGCGGCCACAATCGCAGTTTACAAATTTATTTTTCAATGACTTTTTCTCTCCCTCTCTACTCTAGCGATGACATCACGCACTCTAGCTCTGGAAAGTTCTCGCAATACACACCCATTCATTTTTTGGCATGGTTTTTGGCGATTTTTGGCAAAACCGAAATTCTTAGAAAAGTCATAGCACACCATTCCCGGCTGAGCCAGTCGTTTTGATACCCGTTTTGTGTATGTGCGACAAAAACTCTGGGAGGAGATGCGAACCGAAAAAACCACGGAAGAAACGGAAGACGAAGAATAAGCCCGAGAGGTTTTAAAGAGTCTGCTCTTTCAGGCACACTCAATAAAAAAAAAAGGGAATAAAAAATATATAAATAAAGTCAAAAAGTAAAGACAATATGTAAAAAGAATAAAGACAAAAAGACTGCACAAAGACTGTCTCTTTGTCCTTTCATCCTCCTTTCATTTCCCGATTCTCTCAGCCTGGCAGCAGCAGCAGCGTCTTTGTAAGAGTCAGGGAGTGCAAACAAGAAAGCATCAAACAAAACTGAGAAAGAGGCAAAGACAAATATTTTACACGATTACTCAAATTATTTCATTGCAATCTTGTATTTTTTAATTGAATTTCATTTTTTTGATTTTTTGATTTGGTATTTTGAGTTGTAATTTTTTGCTTGCTGTTTTAAAAGTATTTTTCAACTTTTTGAAACAAAATTGATTCCATACGTACGTGAGGGGAACGGCGACAGAGAGGACATAGAGGAGAAGAAGCGGCAACGTTGCGTCGGGTCAAAGAGAGCTGATGTTTACGAGGAGGAACGCGGGTGTGTGAAGGTAAAAAAAGAGACAGTGAAAAGAAGAAGAAGGAAAGCAGCGACGGGGAGAAAGAAGGAGAAGAAGGAGAAGGGAAGGAGGGGATGAGTCACACATAAGCAAGTCACACCCTCAAGCGGGAAATGTTCAGTAGCAGATGATGACTCACGCAACGGAAACCTAAAAAAAAAAACATCCAGCAGGAAAATGTCCAACTGATGATGAGTCACACACACACACACACACACACACACACACACACACACACACACATGGATGAGACACAGATGAGGAACGGGGCTGAAGAAATGATAATGATGAGGAGGTGGCAGCAGCAAGGGCAGCAGCAGAGGCAGCAGCAGTTTGCCTGGAGACCACGTGAACGTCTCTGGGAGCGTAAAAATAAAAGACATGACCCTTTGCTCTGCAAGTGCCCAGTAGCCATGGAAATGTACCACTTTGTCGACCACTTTGACAACTTTAACCAGTTCATCCGCATGTCTTCGGATTAGTGCCGGCTCTACGGCCCCGAGTTTGTCGTGTCGTATATTCAGTGGCGATGCAGTGGAGGTTATGCTTCCAAGACATGCAGCCAAAGTAAACAACAGTATAACTTATAGGTATGGAAAGGAACAAAGAGAGAGAGGGGGGGGGACCCCTCACCCAGAATGATTGATACATCTGGCAGACCCCTCTCCCAGGATAATACATCTGGCAGTATGTCCTAACCCCATTCTCCCCGGCTACATTCCACATGACTCTTTTACCGTAAATGGTGTTTACATGAACTCATTTAATATATGCATTACCAATACACTGACATCGAGATAGGGGCTCTCCAGTTTTCCTATCCAAATATGGACCTAAGCATCAAGGACACAGACAGAAATCTTAATCTAAACCAGATGTCTCAATGCACACCATATTAGTATGTAACCAGGCATCTATGTGCAGACACCTCAGTCGTCAAGTACGTACGTAGTCGTCTAGTACGTAGTATTCATGCTCACTCAGTAAGTCCAACCGGCAGCTAGTCAGATGACTCGTCCTTGGTCGGACAATTCATGCTCGCTCAGTAAGTCCAACCAGCAGCCAGTCAGATGACTCGCCCTGGGTCGGACAATTCATGCTCGCTCAGTAAGTCCAACCGGCAGCCAGTCGGATGACTCGCCCTGGGTCGGACAATTCATGCTCGCTCAGTAAGTCCAACCGGCAGCCAGTCGGATGACTCGCCTTGGGTCGGACAATTTATGCTCGCTCAGTAAGTCCAACCGGCAACCGGTTGGATGACTCACCCTCGGTTGGACAATTCATGCTCGCTCAGTAAGTCCAACCGGCAGCCAGTCGGATGACTCACCCCGGGTCGGACAGTTGGTCAGAGAGAGACAGACCAGATGCCGACGACGGGGAGGAACGGGGGCGTCTTGTGTGTGTGTGTGTGTGTGTGTGTGTGTGTGTGTGAGGGAGAGGACACAGAGGAGAAAACAAGCAGGACTAGGGAAGGAATGCGGGGGGGTCAGAGAGGCCCGATGCCAATGACGGGGAGGAACGGGTGTGTTGTGTGTGTGTGTGGTTGGGGGGGGTGCGCTTTTTATATACCCAGAAGAGAGGCAGACAACATTTAAAAGCTTTTGGTGTGTAACTGTAATTTCAGTTTCTTTGTTTCAGCCACTTGAGATGCCCCAACCCTTAAATTGTGATGTTCACACTCAACTTTGCACCTACATACATCAGTGGCTAAATTGGCTTTTGTAAGGAGGGGGAGCCGTTCTTCACTCACTGTGGTCAATAGCTCTCAAACAATGTCGCACCATAGGTTTAATACATATTTTATCAATTTATAACCTACTTATTTATATCTCACACCAATTTACATATTGGTAAATTATTTAGTCTACATTTCACCATCAATCTACACGCATATTAACATTTTTTTTTCTTTTTTACATCCCATCAATTTACAATGTTATTTGCATTACTTATTTACATCTCACACCATAAATTTACATACACACACTTTCTTACATGTCACAACATCAAACCAAATATCAGCAGTTGCCAGTCATTACAATTAATTCACAACTTTCCAAATAGGACTTAGATCTCTTGTCTTCTGACTTTCCTTTCTCTGTCTACATGGTATATGATCTGCTGACCTCCGGGTTTAGCGCTTCTGAACAGTTAGTTAACTGAACGATTTTATAACCGACATTTTATGTTTCTGTGACATTGTCACAAAAACATTAAGGTGAAAAAATAGATGAGGTGTCTGCACATAGATGCATAGTTACATATTAACAATAGTACTATTATATATAGATAGTTTACATTAAGACACTTATTTGTGTAGCTAGCTGGTGGCCATCTAGACTTTGGGGTTATTTGAATAGGAGTACCGGAGAGCCACCATTCTTGTATGCTGTCAGGTGTGTTTTATTTTAGGAGAGGTTAATGGAGAGGGCAGGTCAAAGGTTAGGGCCCATAAATGTATTTTGGGAAAGGAAGTTCTTTTAGCTATCTGTCCTTAAATGTCCCCTGTCTTGGGGTATGTTATTTTTGATTATATACTTTGGGAGCATAACCTACTGTATATAAGGGCTTGCCCTGCACAGTTTGAGAGAGTCTCATCATTCGTCCAGGAGCTCTCCAAGTAACGTTTTAATTGTTACGATGCTGAACTTATTGTAATAAATTTGTTATGCAACTAAGACAGTATCGGTGGAGTTTCTCTTCAAACATCTTCAACTGCATCACCACTGAATACACGACATCGACATTTAGTTCCAGTAAGTTAACAATGACCTGAACATTTTGTTGTGACAGTACTTGACTCACCTTAAGCTTCCCGCTGTCGGTGGCACATCAGCAGCACCGTGGGTGTTTGTACGTGCGGTATGCGAGAATGTGCGCATATCAGTGAAAACATGGACTGGAGTTTCATTGATTCAGGTTTTATATCAATAAACAAGTGAAACGGATTCAATAATAAAGCTCTGACACAGCGCTCTGGAAACAGCGATGAGTGAACAAACTGATGTAGCCTCCTGATTTTTGACATGGTAAAAGAGGGGAGGTCAGAACTAATGATTTTAAGTCCTGTAATGGTAGCTACGGCCATGATTATTATAAACAACACCGAAGCAGAGGGAGCTCAGCTCCTGCTGGCTGTGCTGCCGAGGTGAGGAGACAGAGCTGAGCTCCGGAGGACTCGGCCCAATTTAATCTCTGCATACAAGAACCTGCAGGATACTGTCAGCGCGTTTGTTGATTTGCATAGAAGAATTCTATAGCCGAATTGTTCCTTAGTACAAGTATTTATTTAGCATCAGGACACCAAAATGTTACATGTACATGGACCCTCCAAGCACTTAGCTGCAACTAACCAAAAGAGAGTGTCTAATTTAGAATTTACAAAAAGTTATATAGTATGTGTTCCTAATTGGTCCAAAAACTGTTGGCCCTGGTGTAAACTTGGCTCTCCCTTGTTGGAGCACAGGTTGGGTAAGAAACAGGTAAAAACAATAAACAATACCTCTGGTGTAAAATGCACCCCAGGGAGTCGGAGCTGATGCCTGCAGCAGACAGATGGATGTAAAACATACCCTAGGGGTGTTCTGAGGTATAAATGTTTAGCTCTCTCTTTCTTCATTTTTGACCGCTCGTGTGTTGAATGACCTTTTCTTTGCAAATAAAATAAAAACCTTGTCGGTTGGCAGAAGTCTCTATTTCATTATGAGTTTCACTATGAGAGTGTCTCTAATTCTCCTTGGCTAAACGTCAATAAATATTACAGCATACGACATCAGAGGCACCTGAACACTTTTCCCTCCTGACCTCACCATTGACCATTGATTTCAGCAGTTTCTCCACAACATAATCAAGGGGAGAAGTATGTGGAAATTAATACAATGGTATGTGAACACAAAATGGTATTGATCAGATAAAAAGCACTAGGTTTTAAGTAAAGTTGATTTTATGTGAGCACACAATACTGTTAATGAGGTAATGAGCACCATGGTTTTAGTGAGAGTTGATTTTAACATGTGGAAAACATTGATCAGAATAAGAAATGTGTAATTGTAACAATTATGTGTATGTATGTGAATGATTATAACACAAACTTCTTGTCATGTTATAAAATTGATAAAGTTTTAAAAAAATACAGTAAAACATCTATGATATAATGGCATAAGCGAATAGAAATAAGAGATTTAAACAAATATATAAGTTAGGTTTTAATAGTGTAATCTTGAAGAAAGTAGAGTAAAAAAGAAATATCTTGGCCTAGGCTACTACAGTAAAGTACTAAACTACTGAACTACTAAAGTAGTGGAAAGTCCCTAAGTTTTGACATCCTGGCATGTAAGCCTGGATGAGTTTAAACCATTATGTCACTGGTGAATGAAAGTTAGAAAGTGGGCAGGACTTATGTCATTGTTGTGTAACACTTAAGGGTATAAAAGGAGAGGATTTGAGACAGAACAACAGTCTTTCCATGGACCTTCAACGGGCTTTGTTTGTCTCTCAAGATAATAAAAGCTCTATCTGCTGCCAACTTTGATGAATCCTGTTATTCTTTTCACCTGAATAATAATACTATTTGACCTAAATCTTCTGATCGAGACAACTTGTGTTATTGAGATACGACCCCACCCCCAAACATCTCACCAATCAGAGCTCACACTGAACGTTATATAGACCAGCGGATCACACTTCCCCCTCTCCTAAACTTTGAAGCGGACAGCACGCACGCACGTCTGACTCGAGAGTAAAGAGTGGAAGACGTCGCGTTTTATTTTTTCGTCAGACACCTGGACGGACAGCAAACACAATTTCTTTTAGTCGTGGGTCCGGAGTAGTTCTCGTTTCAGGGCGTACATTCCCGGACCATACAGCGCTTTTGAGGAAGCTGTGTCAGAGTTTGGACAACGAGTTAAACAGAGTGAAAAGCGGAGCTACGGTAAGCCATATGGAGAGTAAGTACACACGTCGACGTTTGTATTTCTCACATAAATTTATCTCTAAAATTTGTTTTAAATGAAACAAAACCACACCGTTAGACGGTATACTCGTGTGTCTGTGTGTGCGCGCGCGCAGGTATGTGTGTGTGTGTGTGTGCGCGCGCAGGTATGTATGTATGTGTGTGTGTGTGTTTGCGCGAGCGGATATGACGCAGTTTCAGTTTTATTTCCCTCCATCACCACCTACTTTTAACGATAACATTCCTAAGATAGATACATTAGCTGCGAGCCTGCGCCTGAGGCGAAGGATTTATCAGTGAAGACTGGCTGCAGCTGGTGGACATCTACATGTATACACACACACACACACACACAGAGTCGAAACGATACAAGACGGTCTAAAAGTTGAATGCTGATGTTTTTATTAACGAATCTCCAGAGATTACAACATGACTAACTTGCAGTCGAGGGAGCAAATATGAAAATAAACAGTGTTTAATGGGCTCTATAGCTTTCTCTCTTTTCAAGTCTCCCTTTTTCCCGTCAACAAAGCCTGACAGGCACAGTACTCACGCTTATGCAAGGATTTGAAATGACTCACTGCAGCCAGATTTTCTGAGGCACGTAGGTTTCTGTTTCTCAGTAATGTAGAGTAACATCAGCTTAATGTTGTGCTCTTGCTGACCTCTAGTGGTTGGTTCTCTTTTTGCATCAGTACCCCAGCTGTGTCTATGTGCATGTGTGGGTGTTCCCACACTGTAGGATGTGCTCACAGTTACAGGAGAGCAGAGCTGTTTTTTTTTTGTTTTCACTTTGCAGTAAAGAAATCCACAAACAGTGTATTCTGTTTTTATCATGCATAAAATCCTGAGGCTTTAAGGACAAAGGGTGTCACTCCCTGTACAGATTGTAAAGCCCTCCGAGGCAAATGTACTTTGTGACTTTGGGCTATATAAATTATGTAAACGATATGGAAAAGATGGTATCTCGATTATAGTGACCAAATTATCAGGATTAACTATGTTATTGCGATATTCTTAATTGCTGTACAAATGTAACCCAGATGTAACCCTGACCCAATGTCCAAAAAACACACATTGAAATAATTTAACAAAATCTTGTGATTTTCTTATATTAAAACATTAGGAGCCAAAATCTTGTCAAAATGAAACTTTCACATTAAAGGAGCAAGCAATTGGCACAGAAAGAGTTTGCTTTAAATGAAGAAATTATGTAAACAAAATTTGTTTAGTTTAAGTGTGCCTGTGTGAGTGAGAGGAGTGCCTTATGAGAAAGTGTGTGTGTCTGTTGGGCCAACACTGGGAGCAGTGAAATAAATTAACACTATTAATCATTATTTCCTGGAGCTAAAGTTACTCACATTTTTAACTCTCTATTATAAATATCACTGTATGTTCTTCCTAGCGTTAATGAACATGTTTACATTATTTTACGTCTCCTTACATTGTGTCTGCTCTGCTCAGTGGAGCTGGGGGCCTTCGGTTCTGTTTCATTTGGAGACACTTAGCAACACAGCACCCTTAAAAAAAAAAAAAATATTATAATATATATATAATATAATATGTATATGTATATGTTATATATGTATGTGTGTGGTATGTGTGTGTGTGTGTGTGTGTATATATAAATAGGAACGAAATGCCACGGCGGCAGAGCCGATATGTTTCAATTTTAGTCAATGTGTCAGCTCACAGTGTCTCCAGTTCCGCTGCAACACAGCCGTCTGCAACACATACGCAGAGCTTCTATTTTTCCAAGACGCCGGAGCACGGCGCATAAATTCACCACAGAGCAGATTGTGCGGGGAAGGAAATCGGCTACAAAATAAAACCCCAGTTAATTTTCAAAATAAAATACTCCGTGTTCACCGTGGATCGAGTTTCATTACAAGAATATGTCATAATGAGCGGGGCTCACTTGAAGTCAACAGGTCAGAGGTTTTCAGGCATCTTTTCAGCCCGTCATTATCATTTGACACCTCAAATCCTTTTCATAAAGACACCAACAAAAAGAAGATGCAGCGTGAAATTTGGAGGGAGTATGTAACATGCCAAGAAACAGGCAGGGCAAAAACGCTCCATAGTGCCCCCTTGAACTTTTCTTTAAGGCAGCCCCGCCACAGTTTTGGACACAGAGTTATGAAACCTCAGCCGAATTGTAGAACATGGCAAGACCTACAAAAGTCTCTTGCAGCAATGGGCTACGATGAACAGGAAGCAAGATATTTAAGGATGAAAATCACCATTTTCGGTGTTTCGGGCTGGTTGAGAAGAGGGCATATTTGAACGAACGAGAGGGGGTTGGGGTGGTACATTATCTGACAAGGGGACTGTTTTTTGGTACAGGATTCCCAGGTTATCTAGCAGTCAGAGCTGAGTAGGTCCGGCTTTGATTTTGATGCTTGAACTAAATGTCTGTAGCTTCCCACAGTGGTGTCGAAGGTAGGGTCTTCAGAAACTTTACAAGAGAAATCATTGATAAATTCATAAATAAAATGGCTCTGTGACATCACACCACAGCCACCACAGCACTATTTTGATTAGTTTTCCATGCAGCTTCACACACAACCAGTTATAGTGTTATAGAAGAGGCACAATTTGCCCGTCAGACTACTTTGATCAGATTTGGACCTTTTTCTGTGGTTTATGTTGTACAAATAGGCACTTCTGATGGAATTAAAAGCAATGTTTGCAGCCTCTATGGACATAATGGCAGAGGCAAAGATGTTGTTGATAGAGGAAGACATAAAAAGGATTGTGACAGAGCAAAAAGCAACAAGAGTAAATCTGGACTCTTAGTTGTTAGCAAGAGCTTTGTGAAATAAAAGGATGAAAGACCGACGCCAAGCTAGGCTTCTTGCTCTTGGATTGTAATATTAGCTGGCAGCTATGCTTGTGGTGTTGCATGTGCTTGATGTGAGACAGATGACAGCTTAGAGAGAAAGGATACCAACCACCTGGGGCCAGAACAACAACCTCTCAACGTCAGTAAGCTGAGACACCCAGCATTTTCGAGTTCCTTGGTGAGCACATCAGAGGACCTCTCCTGGACACTGCACACAGACATCATGGCCAAGAAAGCTCGCCAGTGGTGGCCTGAGGAAGTTTGTCGAGAATGCTGACAACTGTTACAGGTGCACTATCAAAAGCTTGCACCACAGTCTGGTACAGGAGCTGCTCTGCTCACAGACACTAGTCACTACAGAGAGTGGACGCAGCACAGCACATCACAGGCAGCAGACTCGGCCAATCAGGATATCTTTCATAAGTGGTGCCAGGGGAAGGGAGGGAGAACAGGGTTCTCCACTGCAAAAATGTATTTAAGACTGCTGCTGTTGTACCAAGACTTTTGCTGACTGTTTGCTTGTTCGTTTCTTTACTTTGGGTTGTGTTGCTCTGCGGACTACATTTACATTTAGTCATTTAATAGACGCTTTTATCCAAAGCGACCTACAGAGAAGGGAACAATCAAGGTAC
This sequence comes from Larimichthys crocea, assembly GCF_000972845.2. Classification (NCBI taxonomy): domain Eukaryota; kingdom Metazoa; phylum Chordata; class Actinopteri; family Sciaenidae; genus Larimichthys; species Larimichthys crocea. The sequence goes on along the minus strand of NC_040030.1, from coordinate 5,527,236 downwards.
AGTGCGATAAGAAAGTGTTAGCACAACGATAAGAAAGCGTTAGTACAGCAATAAGTGCTATGACAATTCTTAAAGGGGTAGCTTTCTCATGTCCAGTTGTAGGTAGTGTTAGGAGAGAAGGTAATCTCTGAAGAGCTGGGTCTTCAGGAGACTTTTAAAAGGTAGAGAGGGACACCCCTGCTCTGGTAGGAACTGGTAGTGTGTTCCACCAACGAGGAACAACAAATGAAAAAAGTTTGGATTGCAGAGTGGCAGAGCCAGGCATCGCTCATTAGAGGAGCGCAGAGGTCGTGAGGTAACATATGCCTGTACAAGGTTGATTAGGTAGGTAGGTGCAGTACCGCAGACAACTTTGGGCCTAAACACTTTAAAGCTTTATTCATTGTCCTATTGTTATACTTGCATATAACAAAATAAATAAGAGCAAATTCTTTTAAAGTGGCTTGCTCAGTAACAGAAAACTCCACAACTAACTTGGGAAGTAGTGAAGACGCAACAGTAAAGCCCTACTGTGTGAGTAGGGGGTAGTGGGGATGTAAGCTTCGCAGAACGGCTGCACCGCGGAACGGCTGCGCCGTGGTCACTGAAGCTACCAGTCTAATCAATGAAACCACTCACGTCGGGCGCGCCGCGGAATGTCTTGGTGGCGTCCCAGCAGCACTGTAGCGCTATCATTCCGTAGCACTTCTATTTTTGATGCGAGCCATTGCTAATGGGTGAAGCAATGGACGGTCGATCCAATCCTTTCACAACTGCCAAAACTGCTGGATTCTGTCGAAAGTTCCTGGTTTTGTCCAAAGCCCAGTCCCCAATGTCCACAGTCTTTCATTGGCAGGATGAACACGAGAAGAATCCTGGTTGGCCCAGTCGAGACCCACAGCCGGTCGGGGGTGGTTAATCCTCCTTTGCATGGCTCCCTTCTGCCGGCTGTAGGTTGTCGGACTCTTCTCTTTGCGATGTTGGGCTGTTCGTCTATTCCGTCTCTGTAGTTATAAGTCTAAGTCCGAAGATTCAATGCTCCGATGTGGTCAGTCATCCAGCATGTCTCGAACCCAGGCGCCGGCTGACGAGGATAACCACGATCTCCGTTGTGCAGTGACTCTTATACTCCCTGCTCGTTGGATCCCCCCTTCTATCAGGCTACAACGAGTCACTTGATGATGATGATGATAGGGGCTTTATTTGTCATTGTAACAGTACAAGTACAGTTCAACGAAATTGCAGACCAGTCTGTCCAACAAATTATACATATATAATATGACAAATAGGGGAGGACAAGACAGTGTATGGTAGCCAAAGGAAAAGAAAGAAAAAAGGGATACAACATGGGGAGAGGGGAGGAGAAAAAAAGAACAACCCACAGACTGTGCTCCTGTAAGGAGTACACTCTGGGAGCAGGACAAAAACACCTCAGCAGTTTAGCACATATACAGTACACTCTACAAGATGAGACACATCACTAGCAACCAGGGGACAGGGGCTGGGGGGTTTGAGTAATCCCAGCACAGACACGCAGCCATCCGGTCCTGCAGCCAGAGGGCGCTGGACACACAGACCCGCCTTGTCAGGCTGGGGGGAACAAGCGGTGAAGGCGGGTGGATGGGGGTAGGGCATTGAAAGCATATCTGTAGGTCTGTGCATGTGTGCGTAAGCCTGGAGACGTGCCCCGCCCTGTCCGTAATTGTGGAATCTCAGTCTGCAGATGTTATGGCGATGGCATGGCAGTTGCTATGGAGACAGCCTTGATCAGGCCATGGCAGAACAGTCAACAAGTGTCAGTGGGAGATAGGGGAGTAGGGGAGTAGGGCAAAGAGCGTCTCGCTGTAGTGATCTTCCGGGGGAGTTGTTATTCCAGCAGAAGCCTTGGCCAAGGCTCTGCAGGTGTGGGGAGGTCAAGATAAGATTGGAATTTGTTGGTCTTGGGGCCCCGTAGCTGCGTTATCCGCTACAGGCTCTCTCAGCCAGCTTGGTCTCCAAAACGATCCATTTGCCTTTGCAAAACTGTCAGCTTCTCCATGATGTAGCCCATATCCTGGTTGTTCTTGATGTTTTCCATCGATCCTGTAATGGTGACCATGTTCCGGTTCATAGTCTCTGTGATGTCATCCACTTTGCGTTCCAGCACTGCGATGTTATCCATATTCCGGTTCACGGCCCCATTCAGGTTCCCGACAGCTGTGCTCAGTGCTTCAGTCATTGCCGGCAGCTTTATGGGCGTTTTCCGCATGCCTTGATGAATCAGTGCCATGCCCGCTCTAATCAGCAAGACACTTGTCATCAACAATCCGAATAGATAGATGTCTTCAACGTCCTCCACAGAAAGAGCCGCCAGACACACGACCCGCCACTTCTCCCAGGCGTCCATCGAGTAACCAGCTGCAAACGTTCCGGCAGGACATACAGGTTCCCCCGAACCTGGGCTTCTCTTTGAGAAGATGGTGTCAATTGCGCTTAGAGACCAGTTGATCAAATCCATGATGCTTAATAGATTCGAGAGCATTACAGGGAGAGTCTCTCCAACAGTAGACAAAAGACTAGACACAGACAAGAGAGCAGAGCAGGCAAGGCCAAGGGGAGGAGAGGAGAGGAGGAGAAGATGCGACCGCCTTCGTTGAGAGCCAAACGAGATGTCACTTGCCGGATTCCAACCATATTAGGTGGCAATTGTCACAGTTCATACTCCTTGTTTGTCCATCCAGATGTTTCCTATTTGCTTCACTTACCCCTCCCTTCTTACCCTCTCTCCCGTCCAGTTACTCAAGATTTCCTGGCTCAACCTCTCAACATGATTTAGTTATGGTCATTTCCTTAGCTACTAGCTGTTGCAATGATTTCACAATCTCCAGTAGTCAGAATCAAAACTCAGTTATAATCACACTTTTTCTTTGTGGTTACATTCATTTCAACATTTCATTTTTACATTGTTCCAACACAGAATCATCATCAATCACATTTTAGTTTAGCTCATTTTTATCTTTATGCATTACTCACATATTCATGGAAAGTCCCCAAATGTCCAACTCAGATGGAAAGTCCCCAAATGTCCAACGGTTTATGCTAGTACCGGAAAGTCCCTTCATTCCTAACTCTCTGGCCCTCTGCTGGGGAGTTCCACTTCCCCATAGTGAGGGCAAAACAGTGAGAAACTCTCTATCCTCCATTTCCCAGGTTGTTACATTAACTCTTTTGTTGTGTCAGTGGATCAGGGATCTTAACTTACTTGACTATATATAGTTACCATGGTACCTTGGGTATATTGTGGGATGTATTGGGTAGGAATGTGCGATATGTTATCATTTACAATATATCGTCAAAAACATTCCCACCAGTAACAATGTCATCCCACGATCAAAATGATAAATTCCCCTTGATGACATATGTATATGCAAGACACACTCGCAGCCCAACACGCATATTGATAAACATGGCGGAAGGCAGAGCAGATACTCCGGGCAGCAAGGAACTCTTTCCTCACGCTCCGTCTTTTCACCCCGTCGACACCATGGATGAGGAGAAGTTGATTCTGGAGGTCCAAAATCAACTTATCATTTATGACACCTCACATATAAGGATATAAAAAAAGATGCAATGTGGAATGCCATTGCAGGAGTCAAAAAGACTACAGCCGGCAGTATCGCGTGAATTTGTGAGATCTCGTGCGTTCTTACGATACTCGGTGGCCGGTGGACCTACACCAGTGTGCATCACAAACAGATTATGTGTGAGTTGGCGGACGGCAGGGTACGCTGTCGGAGCTGATCTTCAGCCACTTCGCATGCAGTGTATTTTAGGTGTAAGTTGTTGCACCAAAGACGTTTTTTTTTTCCTCGCACCACTGACTGTCAGGGTGATGCCGTCTTATGTGGGTTAGCATGTTTGAGGTGTTGCCAGCAACATACCGCACCTCCGTGAAACATCGCCGGCAGAAAGTCTTTGTCCTGTCCACCACTCGCTTGCCATCACCATTATATTGTACCAGGAAACTGAAGTGCAAAGTCCAACTCCACACTTTCCATCACTTTTCTTCTTCGTCCTTTTTTGCAACTACTACTACTTATTCTGTAATGATAGTTTCTGGCAGCTTTTAGGCTCATTACCGCCACCTGGATTAAAGTGACTTTTTTAAAACTCACTCAGATGTATTCGTCATATGACTGGGTGCGCCGAACCATGATGCCCATACCGTGACCATTCGGGACGAGTACAAATACCGCTACACCCCTAGTGTAGATTATGCAAGAACGAGGACTTGAAGCCCTGGAGCATTCTTACCCTGGAAGTTCACAGGCCTTAAACTTTAGTCTGTGGGATTTTCCTTTGTCATGTATCAGTGGTTAAGAAGTAGGCAGGCTAGAATAATATACTTATGGATAAACTAGATGTCTCTTCATCGCGAGTCAGGGCAATTGGAAGTCATGTAGTTCTTACTTCTGACTCTCATTGGTGGTTGAGAAACTTTGTTCCCAAGCACTTAGGGTCAGTTGAGTTGTTCCCATCTTTGAGCAGCAGGGAAAGTCTGTTTCATTGAATTTGAGTAACCAAAAAGCTTATGTAAGATAAGGTAGATTTATAATCACATACTGGGGAAAATTCACTTGTCACAGCAGCTTGTATACACAAGGTTGATAATAAATTGCCCACAAGTAAGAAATGTATAGAAAAAGTCAAGCTTAAGAAATGTTGGTTGGTTTTAAAGACACATTGTTTACTTGGTTAGCGATGTACTAACCTAAGAGGTCTTAGGACAAGCAGGTGCTTGTGTGGCGGCTGATCCTTTGTCCTTTCTTCGGTGGTCTGCGTTATGCGGACCGAACCAAGACTCAGGTACCCTTCTGGTCTGTAAAGTGCGGAAAGAAAGTGAACAAAGGGCAGTCTGGAGCTTTGACTAGGCCAGGGGCACTACAGTAACACAAAACAACCTAGGGCATGACATGTGACATTTCACAATAAAGGCTTAGTTCAATTAACACAATGAGTGAAATTCAAATGTGGACTGCCCGTAGTCCCAACAATAGCATTTTACTCCTGGAATTGAATGCAAAGACAAAGTAGAGCTCTCCATAAGCCAAACTGCCAATTACTCATTGATTTCATTCAACTACTTTATACTTTAATTTTGTTTTCAATTTTTTATACTTTTAATTAACAAGTTGCAAATTGCCATGCGTGTATATTTTATGACCACACCATGACAATGAGATCTGTCTTTCTTTACTGTTTAATTTTATGACAAATCACGGTGATGTATGTGCGTGCTTCAATGTGACTGTGCAGGGTTACATTGAAACAGAATCCGTTCTCTTTCCTGCGATACATTCTAAGTAACATTTCAGCAATATTATACTTATTTCAATTAAAATGTAGTAGAACTTTCAAGGTGATATATGATTTTACTTCAGTACTTAAATTTCTAAAAATGGTTGATTGCCTCACGTACCACTAGTGGCTGGGGGCTGGGCTGAAGCTTCTGGATGAACAAAGATCTGGTGACAAATCCGATTCTCCTCTGATCCAGTGGGAGGAGAGCTCAGTTTATTTTATTTTTTTGTCTGTAATACCAAACCAAATTAACAAAAAATACTTAGATTTTGGTATAACGTGAAAGATGAACATTCAATATTACAGAGTAATATATCGTGACCAAGTATAACACTGTGTGCAATCTACAGTTTACACAAACAAAGACATGATGATGCAGTGAAATGTGTCACATTCTGAATCCGAGTATTGTTTGTATATTGTTACAAACCTTCTTGCAATGCTTATCTAAATACATGTTTTGTGTTATTTTGTTGTTTCCTTCCCATTGTTTCATTCCATTTCTTCAAGTGTTACCTGGAACTTGGATTTAGTACCACCTCCTGGGCTTTTAAGGCTCAAGAAGTCATCAAACATCAAAGCGGGGGGGGGGGACGAAAGCAAACAAGAGACAAAGGATGAGACACCTTCCCCTTTTCCATTGTGGAAAGGTGCCTATATGTCGTATTGAATGTGAAACCAGCCAATAACTAATTTTTTCTTTTTTTTTTTTTCTTTTATCATTTTCATTTGTTTCCTAGACCCGACGAGACCTTAACTGAAGTCATCCCTTCAAAGATTGCTCATCATTTAATGGGATCTGTACGTCCACACAGCCAAGCAGTGGTCTGTCCAGCATTCCAGCACTGGCGTGACATTGGTGCTCTCTCATCACCTCTGGACAACAATGTTACGTCTGTACCAGTGGTTCACCATGCTAAGGGAATACAAAACAACATGGTAGCCACTCTGTATCCTGAAGAATTCAGAGTGGCTTACAGTCCAGCTCAGTGGCAGCAAGGCAGTCACACACCGTCAAAACAAAATTTCCAGGGATACACCCAAAGTGAGTTACAGCGAACCATAGCAAAAACTAGATTCCAGGACCCAAATTCAGGAAATAGTGCATCTTCATCAAAAAATGTCTTCACACAGCACAGCAGTTGCTTAAGTTCATCTGCTAATGAGAACACTGTAAGAGATTCTGTTAATGAAGCTGGACGACAAAGTGGATTTTCTGAGCAGAAAGGGTCAAATTTAAACATTAATCCTGGGCTCTCACAAAGACAACTTAACGCCTTCTCAGTCTGTACTCCAGACACAGTCGCAGCACATAAACGGAAGCTTCCCCTGCTGCATGCCTTACTGGCATCAAATTCATCATCTTCATCAGGAGAAATGAATGCCAACATTGAACTCAATACTCGCTTTTCAGAAGACCGAGACTGCCAGAGTCAGCAAATGAAAAGCTCACTAGCTGCTTTAAACTGTGGAAAGTCCAGAAAACTCCATGTAGATCATTCAGGAGCAACTCATTCCTCCACCTGTCAGCAGCAGTTCTCCTTTCCCTCTCTCAGCAGTCAGCCATCCACAAACATAGTTTTGCCTGTTGGAAAAATGGCACCACCTACAGATGACGAAATAATGGAGTTTATTAGAAAAAAGATTGCATATTTTAGGACCCTTTTAAATCCAGAAAACATAAACATTGGACTCACATTTAACGGATGTCATTTTCGCGGTAATGAAGGCAACGCTGCACCCCAGTCTGACTGCATCATGTCCAACGATGTAGCCCATTCTCGCTCAACGTCGACCTCCGACAAAGATGTGGAGAGGAATGGCCTCTACTGTGCTGCTGCAGTTGGACAAACACTTCAACAGGACAGTTCAAAGGGCAGCAATGAAAATGTTACGTTAACCCCTAAGTCAAGAGAGATGAGTCATTGTGCTACATCGACATCAAAGGAACATTCAACAGGTACACAAGCCTCTGTTGTAGGAAATTCAAAACATACTCCTAAAACATTTGTTGAGAAGAGTACATTGGTAGAATTTGACAACTTGGATGTAAATATGCCAGTAAATTATGATGACAAATGTTTTTATTTAGGTGATTGTGAAAATGAAACAATTGTCCATAGCAATAATGAAAGTTTCCATAGTAAATGGTGTGACAAGTACTTGCAGACTGGTGTAACCACTCTCCGTTATACATTAACTGCACTAAAGGAGCTGATTGCTAGTTTGGAGAATGTAGAGACCATTGCAGGAATGGATAACTTTCCTGAAGTCTTACTGCAACAATATTGGAATAGGGATATAGATAACTTAAATCTCTTTGCATCCACAGAATATCCACAAATTATGGAGAAAGTTGCTGCCACTTGCACAAAGAATGAAGATAAGAGTCCAGTGGTTCTCACGGAAGTGTCAGAAACGGACTTGGCTAAACTGATTGAATACCAGCCCAGTTCATCGCTTAACTGCAGCTCATCACAAGAAGAACCTACGCCTGTCCGGTTAAATATCGTCAAGTCTTTGGATGACATCGAGCAAACGTCTGGTGTTTCTTGGGCTCTCAAACACACAAGAGAAAGGGAGAAAGAAGATACAGGCCATTTTGTGAAGATGGTAGGGATGGACAATGTGCAAGGTGTGACTGATGTCTCAGAGGATCGTCCAACCAAGTCAAGTTCAGTAGTATATGAAGACAAAACATTTGAACCTGCATCTCTCATTGAAAATCAAGATGTTAATACAAAAGAAAATTGTGATGTGACCCGTAAGAAAGTGATTGCACCTTCCAAACTAATTGTTAAAATTCAGATTCATAATCTTGTATCAGTTCCTAAAAATCGAAGTGCACTGATGTGCAGCCAGCCAAGTCATGAAGGTGTGAAGAAAGATGGGGATTCTGTGCATTCAGAAACAGATGTAAGCGCAGCACTTTATGAAAACAAAGTAAAAGGATATTCCCCTCCATCTCAAAGTAAGAGTAGAGAAACAGACTACTCTTTAAAAGATCTACAATATGATGACATTTCAAGTGAAGATGAAAATTCACAGATTGAGAATGTGGCTCTGCAAAAATCTTCACTTGCTCAAGTACCTACAGGAAACAGGCAGTTACCATATGGAAATAAAAGCTATGGACATGAGCAAGTTCAGGCTCAGATGAAGACCAAAATCATTTCGGAAAAGGAACTGATTTCCAGGAAGCAGGTTTCACCAGAGACCGAAACATGTATTTCATGTAGTCCTTCCTCTGTTTTGAAAGATGGCGATGAGATTGATGATCAGATGGATGATGACTGGATTGTCATTCCAATAAGCATGTATGACCTTAAATTTGAACGAGAAGATGAAGAATGCGACAGCCAAGAAAGGGTTGTGCTAGATAATGGTGAAACTGGAGACAAAGAAACAGAATCTGACACTGACACAAGTCCACTACCGGCTTCTGTGCCTTCCCAGATGGAGGTATTTGACACACTGGAGAAGTATCTACAAGAAAAATCTCTACATGGTTTTGGCTGGAGATCAGCCTGCAGCACACCTGAACAACTAGACTCATGCATGCCATCACATACACTGCAGAGCAGGAGAGCATCATACTCAGAGTCTGAAGACAGCTATGAAACTGAGGACAGTTGTGATTACCCATTTGAATCAAAACAAAATCTTTTGACTGTATCTTCTGAGTTATTGGAGAAGGGGTTGACACCAGCGCTGGATGATTCTGAGTCTGAAAAAGAGAGTGAAGATGATGAGGTTATAGATGTGCAAAGACCTGGAAAGCTGATTGAATCCAAGGCTGCCTCGGAGTATGTTCAACATGAGAGCAATGGACAAATTTCAAAAATTGATATCATAGTAATTGATTCTGACACAGAGGACGACAGTGACCAGAACTGCAGAACAATGGCAAAAAGGAAAACAATCTCCTCAGACTCAGATGACAGTAGAGATGTGCCATGTAGTCAGAATTCACCTAAAAAGAAATTAAAAAAGAAAAGGCACAAACAATCAATGTCAGAAGGAATAAGAAACACAAAAAGAACATACTCATCAGAATCAGAGGACAGTGGGAATGCTTTAATTGCTGGAAAGGTTCAACCTTCAACTGAAACTATGAAACGCCTTTGTGGGACTGCTGAGAAAAAGTCAGAAGAATCCAGGCTGTCATCTGAGGACGCTGCAAAGAAGCAACTCCAGTCTGTGGGCAAGGAGGCAGATACCAATTTGCGTCCTAATCATGTTGTTCATAACTCTACTGGACACTTGAAACTGATTAAAGAATCTCGAGTCCACAGGCAGGGCAATGATGAAACTCGGGCTTCAAAAAACCCCAAAGGAACCAGCAAAAATACCGACTCTTGTGAAAAGAAAAAACAGCATCTGCACAAAAAAGTCAAGGTCCCGGCCAGTAAAGCAAAACCCAAACAACTTTCATCACCTAGCCAGGAAGGGGCATTCATCTCCACTGCAAGCTCGTCTTCAACAAGTGGACAACTTTCTGATCCTAGACAAAGCTCTGCCTCCTCTAAAGGCTTGTTTCAGACTAGAGAAACCTCCACCTCCTGTAGTCTTCCTAAATCTAAGCAGAGCACATCTACTCCCAGACAAAATGCGTCCTCGTCTAATGCGCAGCTGTCTCGCTCTTATAGTATCCCCGCAACATTAGATACTTACACCCCCACAAAAGACCCATCATCTTCTGAAAGCATTCTATCAACAACAAGAAAACAAGTGATTAAAGACTGGAAGAAAACTTTTTTCCCAACCAAGATGGAGAGGAAAATTAACTCGCGGAAGGAGGTGGAATCCAGAACCACAAATCTGGATTCCTCGAGAGAAGCCAGACCAGGACATAGTCAATATGACAGGGCACCCAGACGGCGGCACAACTCCCATGAGACTGTTACCCCCCTGATGAAGAAGGCCAAGTGTGATGCCGTAGAATGGACGAAGGCCATAAATCGTGAAGATCCAAAGAAAAGGAAAAGTGTGTTGTTTTGCAGTTCTAAAAATGTACTTTCTGATGTCTTTAATAAATTTGTGGTAGTCAAATCAAGTTATTTTTAATGTCTAATCTAAATGTATGTTCCCAACCCTCATTCTTACTATAGGTTTTTCTGTGGGCGACAATTACAAGTGGTCAGAGAAGGCAACAAAAGGTGATACTTGACATAGTCCCATTTAGAGCTAACCCATGCACAATGTGGTTTCACCAGATTGTCTTGTTTCTGGGGTATAGATATAATCCTTTTTGTTTTTCTATCATTTTTCATTATAGGTTCCTATAAGTCTGGGAGGAAGTGAAGAACCTCTCCAAGATCCTGTTGGTGAGGGGGGAAAAAGGTGCTAGTGTTTAACTTCTATAGGGACAGGTGGTTGATGACTGAAAACAGTAATAACTGTTCTACTTTTTGCGTTGTAGCTAGTCTTTGATTTTCCAAAGCATTTGTGTATAGAACAATACCTGTGTATAGTACCTATAAAGTAAATATTATGTATTTTAACTGCATGTAAATGTGCATATACCATGCTGTAAATAATATCATCTGTTTGTGGACATGTTGTTTTTGAATGTTCTTTTTACCAGCTACCTCACTGCTTGCTTTACTCAGCATAAAGCAGCACTTACCCTTTTCTTTCCCCTTTTTACTATGACCGTCTAAACTTGAAACCTTTCAGAAATTTTAATCCTTTTTTTTATATACATCACATTCACCTTTCCTCTTTAAGTTAAATCTTTTTGTACTTGGAAAATTCACCTGTAATTTTGTGTTTCCTAAGGGCAATATTACATTTGTTTTTAAAATGTTGAAAATGCATAAAGTCTAAACTTGATCTATTGCTGTTTGATTTGTGTACTTTTATTTCACCACTAGAGGTAGACGTTGTAACATATATTCTACTTACAGTTTGTTTCCATTTTACCAGTTCTGTTAAACCACGTGAACAGTAACAGCAATAGCAGTTGTTATATTGACACTTGTATGTTTGAGTGTTGAATTAGCAACTTGAATACTGTGCCTTCATCGTCTGGTGTCATACATTTCAGCAGTTGTGATAGCAGATCATGGCTTTATTTTGGTTGCATATCCATCACCATTTTTTTTTTTTTAAATCTTCAGAAAACACGAAAAGGTATGCACTGTATGTCAGTATATTAGGTGGTTATTAATGGGTTGTTTTACATGGTGTAAGCAGTAAACACCCCCTGAAATTGATCAAATACCGCTGAATTTGTACATTAAAATTACGTTAAAGTTTCCTTTTAAGGTGCAGATCTATGGGTGGCCTTGTTACCTTGATGGAATATATTGAACGGTGGGTGTTCTGTGTTAACTGAAGAGGATTTAGGTTAAAAACTGCTATTAAAAAAAGTGATCAAATACCATTAACACAACTGCTGTATTTTCACCAAATAAATAAACCATTATTATTTGGATTTCTTTATAATGATCCTATTTGATCTTATAATAATGTAATGATTGTTTAATGTTGAGGGTAAATCCATCTTCACTGAGTTTATCATCTTTTCATTTACGATAAGGATTTTTACTCGAATGTTTAACAACGGTGATGTATGAAATTTAAGGCATAAATGAAAAATCAATGATGGGAGACCAAAAATCATCTAGGCAAATCTTTGGAGAAGAGATTGCCACCAAACAGGTAAAGTACTGGGAAACACCCCTGAAATGCAAACTTATTAAATATTTATTTATTACAAACAAAACGAGTATAGACCAAAGTGAATACACACAACACAAACAAACACAAATGTGGGCACGAGTGATCCCATGACACACACACACACCACATATATATATATAATAGATATATATAGATATATATATATATAATATATATTATAAATATATAGATATAGATAGATAAGATATATATATATATATATCTTGTCAATAGTCTGTATTTCTATAGTGGTAATTAATTCCTTGGTCTTAAATAGGAGGTCCTCCGAGTTCAAAATTAGTGAATGCTAGGTAAAGAGAACAGTCCATCATTACTTTAAGACAAGGAAGACAGTCTGTAAAATAACACTTTGAATGTAGCATCATGTGCAGTCACAAAACCATCAAATGATATGATGAAACTGGCTCCGACCCAGGAAAGGAAGAACAAGAGTTACCTCTGCTGCAGAGAAGTTATGGTCTGATGAATCTGATCTGTGTTTTTTGGTGAGGCACAGAAGAAGAATGGATGATATCTGCATGTGTGGTTCCAACTGTGAAGCATAGAGGAGTTGTAATGGTAAGGAGGTTTTTTTCTGGTGTCATTGTTGGTGATTTAATCAAAATTCAAGGCACAATTAAACAGCAGGGCTACTGCAGGGACAGGCCATCCAATCTGGTTTGATCCCATCATTTCTTTTCAACAGGACAATGATCCAAAATCACTTCCAGGCTATGTAAGAGCTATTTGGTCAAGAAGGAGAGGGATGCATCACTTGGCCTCCTCATTCCCTTGACCTGAACCCAGTGAAGATGAAAACCAACCGTACTCATAATCCCAAGAATGTGCAAAGCAGCCATGAATGCAAAAGAATGTTACTTCTAGAAGGCTAGAATCTAGAATATAAAACATATTTTGCTTTGTTTACATTTTTTTTGTTTCTCACATAATTGCGTTATTTAATAGTTTTGATGGCTTCAGTGTTAATCTACCATGGAGAAAATTGGTAGATTAACAGAAGGTGTATTCAAACTTTTGACTGGTACTGTGTGTATTTTTGCAAAACTTAAAAATATGTCTGAAAATAATACTTATCAACATGAATCCAACATATTATGAGATAAATTGGCCTCTTTTAAAATATCCACACAACACTGCCAACAGGCTACCAATAGGCTACGGGTGCAATCATGTGAGCTAGCACAAGAGGTCGCCCTACACGTGTACAATATATGGAGCATAGACCCATGCTCCATCTTTTCTATCAGCTGGAAAGTTATTGACATGAAAAACTCTGAAGACACCTGCACTAGTTACAGTAATGTCTGTTTCATTTTATGATATCATTTACAGACACGTTAGGGAACTGTGCTAAATATTACTGCTGACATGTTCACAAGATCTGGGACCATCTTTTTCAAATCTGAAGCAAACTTCCTTTTTGAGTCACTGTGTCTCTAACCTGCGTGGCAGTCATTTGGAGTGTCAGTACTGTTTTTGTTCTATGTGGACAGGTGTATTACATCATGCCTGCGTCCAGTTATTTATAGAATAGGTGTGAAGTGTAAGCAACTATAAGGGAAATAAATAACTAAACTCTTTGCAAAAGATGAACTGGCCAGTGATCTATAATGTGGTATATTTATTACTGAATTCATATCTCACTGAAATATGTGCAACAGAAATAAGGCTACACCAAGCAACCACCATCAAACAAATCTTAGCTGATATTCTCTTTTTAAATTTTTGATGTAATTAAATTCTTAATTATAATAATATACTTCTGATCTAATAATCAAACTAACATAATTAAATGTAGTCAAAACATTGAACCCCACAGTTTGTCTTTTATTGTGTGTTGACATATTTTTATTTAACACATTATTTTATATAATACAGCTGACTCTACCAGTACAGAATCGTTACGCTCCTGCACCGTGATGACGTATGTCAGCGTATTAATATGTGTTACAGCGGCCGCGGCTGCGTTTGTTAGTGAAATGAGACTCGGGTTTGAGTCAGACGGTCAGTCAGTCACTTAACAAAGCGGCATAAACATATGACGACTTTCTTTCATATCGTTACACAAAGGGAATAATTTCGGCCCTCGTGTGTGAGTGAACAGGACCGAGTGGACTAGGTTTGAATATCCCGCCCTGCCAGGCTGCTCCGCCGAGCTCCACCGAGGCGGAGATTCACAGCGCTCTCCCCTCCGGCACAGGCAGCAGTGTGTCGGGGAGCTCTGCCTGCACGGTTCACTGAAAGCGAACTATCGCTGGAACAACATTTCAACGCGACTTCTTTGTAGAGCGAAGCTTTTATTTAAAAGCTGGAAAGTTGTTTTCCAGGGTCGAACATTTATTCTAGTTTTGCCTCTTTTTTTTTTCCTCTTTGAGATGTGTCTCACGGAGAACTAGGAGCGGACAGCGCTGCACACCGTAGCCGGGATGAGTGGGAGCTCCGCGTTCACCGGCGCGGCGCCCTGCCGCTTCGCCCATTACTTTGTTATTTGTGGGATAGACACAGAAACTGGACTGGAACCGGACGAATTAGCAGGTATGTGCTTTATTTTGTGGCACCTTGTTGGTTTTGAAAAAATACCTCAACAGACCTCCAGCTGAACACAATATTGTTTAAAAATATCCCTCCAGCACCATGTGGACAGAGTTCGGCTACATTGTAATGAACTAAACTGACAAAGCTGTCAGTCCTCTTATCTAAAGTCCTCATGCACACTATAAACCAACATGGTTGTAAATAAGAACACCAGCATAAAGGTTCAGGCAGCAGCAGCATGAACTGGTGTCACCTGAGGTGGACGTGGTAACCGTGAAACATCAGCAGTATGTTGTTTCTAAACGTTACAATCTGATTTAAAGCTTCCTGTGCTCTGCTGTTTGGATCTGAACGACACTCACTTTGTGCAACACACGCTCCTCTCTGGGTAGGATTCCTGCTGTTGTGTTTATTCATCAGAATCAAAGCTTGATGTCTTCTGGATATTTGGCAGTGGTCAGCTGACACTCAGTCAGTCCAGCTGTGTTTTGTGTTGCAAGTGTGTTTACACATTAGATACGTTCACTCATTGGCTTCACTTATTTACTGTTCATGTCACTGCAGACTGGAGTTACTATTTATCAGACATTCTGGATGTGCTTCCAACACCAAAGTGGGTTGCACACTATGGAACAGAGTGTCCGGGCCAAAGTTCAGAGTAGCAAAGTCTGTGTGTGTGTGTAAGATTGCACATTTTTGGCCTGATGTCATCATGTGGACTTGAGTTCAGATGTGTGTGTGTGTGTGTGTGTGTGTGTGTTGCCGTTGCCCTCAGGCTGTAGCAGGTCCCTGATGTCACACTGATAAGCTTCCACTGTACTGGGCCCATATGGCCTGCTGTCTGCTCTGCTAACACCAATCACCCTAACTACATCTGCTGTGTGTGTGTGTGTGTGTGTGTATTTTATGGGACAAGTTAACTGTCAGTGAGCTAAACTCAGGCTGCAACTAACGGTCCCTTTTTTCCCCCCATCGATTAATATGATTAGTTGTTTTGTCTATAAAATGTAACTCGAGGAACACACGTCTGCACACTGCTGAGAAAACTAGATTCAATCACTTCAGTTCAGTCACTATATCAAGTGTGCAGGAGTTCTTTCATGTGTTTTTCCAGCTGCGCCTCCCTCCGGTTTAGTTTTTTTTTTTTTTTTTAGTCTTCATTCAGCAGCTGAGCTGAGCAGTTTTCCAGAAAGTAATAGAGGAATTTATTTTGATCCAACCCCAGGCAAACGCACACAAAAGACAAAGTGTGTTTACTGTAAAACAAACATAAAAAAGTAATTCACCCAATCCAGAAGCAACAAACACTGACGGCGCATGAGGCTTGAATGATGCCTGTAAACGTCTTTCAATCATAAAGGCTCAGCTACAATGAATGTTTCTGTCACACATGATCAACAAAGCAGCCCCGAGTTAAGAGTTGATTTTTCAGTTCAACGTAAACCAACGGCAACAAGCCATTCTCAGTTTCCTTCTTTCATTTTTACTAAAATTGCCGTGATTTTTTTCTCAGACTTTAAAATCTATAATCATTGCATATCTAATTGTAGGTCACAAATAAGCTGAGTGGTTTGATCCAGCTCCTGTTGATGATCGGGTTCAAGATGGAAAAAGAGAGCACATAAACATATACTTCAAATCTATACATTCATAAAAAGCATGCAGCATCTGTGACTGAAGCTCAGGGGTTTTTACATGTGAGCCCACAGACTGAAGACGCACCGTTGTTTGATGGATGTTGATGCATCAACACAGTACAGCGCGTTCCAGTGTGTGTTGCACTTGAGGCAAACTGTGAGCTTGATCTGGAAAACAACAGGAAAAAACACACAAGTTGATCCATGTCCATGAATGGTGAGTTCAGATCCTTCCATTTGTCTGAAGTGAACATAAATCAAGCGTTAGGAGAACGTTATATTCCTAAACCTCGTCCACCCCCATTTCTTTATCATCTGCCTCCACCCTTCCACACTTCATTGGACATCATTTACAATTCTGATGGGGGGCCTGTTGCTGTCCTCCCCCCATGGCCATGGTGCACCATCATGGAGACAACACCAAATGCTACCACGATTGATATCAACATGTTGCCTTTGGTACTCCACAAACCTCTATTTATTTTGTCAAGCACATGGCTGCATCTCAGTGTACCCACATACTCTACCCTGAGTTGTAGGCAGCCATCATTGCAGTGACCCACATTAAGCTGGGTTCTATGCCTTTGCTTTTTTTAGGCTGCCGTTCCCCTCCTCCCTGCTCTTTGTGTGGCAGTGTGGCCTTATTTCCCTCAGCCCATTGTTCTACCCAGAGGGCCAGACTTCCTGTAGACCTGCCTCGGGCTCCTTCATGGTTTACAGTGCAGTCTCTCTATGAGCCTACTTTCTACACGATCATACAGTATTTAACTCTGTTATAGATCCTGAGCTGTTTGGTCCCAAGCTGAAATGCCAATTAGCTAGTTTAATACCTCCCACAGAGACACTTGCCCCATACCATGCCATTGAGCTTTAGTGGTATAAATACACCCTGGCTGGCATACAGATCTTGAAATAGTCCCCACATTCTAACACCAGATGCAGTTAGGGTCAGCAGCATTGTAGAGTTGAAAGGTGAGAGGGGCTAATTTGGGGAGGGAGATGCTTGGCGCGCCAGTTGTAGACGGAGATACGAAGTCAATGTGTGTGTACCACTTTGCTGGAGAGATGGCTGCACAGCAGTGTGCATGCCAGACGTAAGTCAACCAGACTTTATTATCATGGTGATGGTTCCAGGCAACAACAAACCAGGGGCCAGAAAATGACTGACATGACAGTAAATGCGCTCTATAAATAAACTGGACTTGACAAGTGTTTCTAATGTTGACTAGAGAGGGTGGTAATGTTTTAATGAACTCAACCACTAAACGCATACATCACTAGATATCACATGGGATTTTGGTTATGGCGATGCAACTTCTTAGTTGTGAATACTGCATGAGGCCGCATTCAAAACAAACAAGGCGTTGCGGTGGTGTGGGGTGCTGCTGAATGTAAGCGCCATGAAACATTCAGAAAATAACTTTATTTCTCTGATTCACCGACTGTCTCTGTACCAACACTCCCTTTTCTCATTCACAACAAACACAGACCAAAGGAAGCTTCTTTGTGGTAATATTTTGTCGCATAGACTGTGAACCAGGCAGATTTAGAAGCTGGGTACATGAAATAAACCAAGTCAGAACACAACGGCTAGAGTATCAGAGTTTAGAATGGATGGTCTCAATTTAAGAGACATTTCTGACTGGATAAATAATCAAGAGAACACAGGTTTTGTTTTTCTTAAACTTGATTCTCTTAAACTTTTCTTTTTTTTTGACAAACCACCGCAGCCTAAACTGACTCCCACCATTCAGATAACTGGGAGGACTGGTGTTTTTGCTGCACTGCCCGATTTGTTCTGAATCAGCCGTTACAGTACATTTAGCTTAATTTCATTAAATATTAAACCTTAGTTAAACACATTTAACTCCTTTAATGCATGTAGTGTTGTCGCTGCAAACTATCTTTGATCCTCACACAAAACATGAGGAAAGATGCTGTCAGATTGCATTATGGGAAGTGCAGGATCTAGGGTTTTTGGTGTTTGAAACCAAAAGTCAGGACATGTCAGCCTCTGCTGCCTGGGTGTTATACTGGTGAAATGCTGATTAAAATATTGTTCATCAGTGTGAGCAAATGATCTCTTGCTGAAACTTGTAGTGATGACAAGGAGCGACATTAATGAGGTGTGACAAAGCAAAGCCTTCATGCTTGTTTGTATGGTTACTGATACTGCATGCATGAGCACACACAGATGAACAGTACGTGCACACACACACACACACACACACACACACAGTGGAGGCTCAGGCTCTCCTGAAAACTACAGATGCTCAGTTTCAGATCTCAGTTGATCGGGTCTGTCAGGTGTTCAACTTGCGAGCACAAGACTTTCTCCCCCCTCCTCTCTTCTCCTTTCACGTCCTCCTCTTTGTCTCCATCCTTCACACGTCCCCCCTCTTCACGCCTGGATGTCACCCACTGCTCTCCCACACTCGTCACTGGATTTAGACAGACTGTTGTCGGTGCGTTTATCGCAGGTCAGTCACTGGCTGTAACCCACATGAAAATGAGTTATCATCACCTCAGGGAGAATCGGCTGAGCTGGTTAAAGCGTGGGGATTAAAACTCACCTCCGGTTTCTCGCAGGTGCAGAGCAGTAAAGGTTTCCCCTTCCTGCAGTTCAAGTTTCAACATGTTTGTTTCAATGTGAATGACTCTAGTAACAGCTAGACTTCAGGCAGGACTTCATTTAACAAATTCAACTCTTAAAAGATTTATCAAATACTTGCTGACTTCTCTGATTTTGTGAATTTGGTTTGATTGATAGCTAGCAATGTTTGCCCACTTTACACTTTCTAGTCCAAGAGTTAGATTATGTTTTTTATGGTCAGACTTAATTCTTACTAACCTGATGAGGATGTCTTTGTTTCCTGTCAAATGTGAGCCTACTGCTGACTTCATCTCCTGTAAAGTCTCAACAGCAACAGTCCAATGCCAACGCATAAACTGACATTAAGCTGGGACAATTATTACTCTTGTGCTACATAAAGTATCTGCTATATATTCTGCGTTATCCATGTATCCATGTTGTTGTCATGGAGTGGACCTGAAAAAATACGTAAAACTGGCTCATTAAAGGCATTTTCTGTTTTATTTATTAGTGCTCTGTGCATGTTTAACGTTGTCCTGCTGTTGCAGCCTTTATGTTAATCTTATTCGAGTGAGAATTTTACTAGGTCTGGTCTGTCTGAAAGAGGCTGTATTTTGGCAAAACACTATGCAAATAAACTTGCCACTGGTCTCATGAGATGAATGCGATGAATTCATAACCCTGAAACACACCTGTATGCAGCTTGTAAGCCATTTTAATGATGATCCTCCTCTGGGAGGACTTACAGCTACAGCGGGCCAGTCTCACCATGTTTCTGGTTATCAGTATTCAGTGTGTTCAGAGAGCCTCTTGCTGCCACCGGGCACTGGGAGGTCAGCCAGTGCAGCTTTAAACATGACCGGAGCATAAAGGTGTGTGTAGGCCGGGGCTGAGGTGGAGCGTCCTGCAGCAGGACACAAAAGGGATTTGAGCAGTTAAAGCTCCCTCTGGCCTGGACCATCTGTCCACACACAGACGGTCTGAGAGTCAGGCAGCACAAAGGCTGCACGTTAGCACTGCCCACTGATGTATGCTAATAATGACAGGGACTAACAACAGCGGCGCATTCCCCTGTTGACTTGACACGCTAACAATAGTATGCCTGGATAATGGGCAGATGATAGTGTACGGCATGTCCAGTAAAAGAAAGTGAACCTTTGTCCTTTTCTTTGTCACATTGTCATTTGTTTTTCTGGATTTCACTTTTGACATGTTTTGTTTCACTGCAGATTCTCTCTTTTCTTCTCTCGTGGCTCATCAGTTCTTCCTCCTCTCTTCCCCCTGTAGTAATTTGGTCCATCTCTCTGAGTTCTGTGCCCCACTCGCTGCCTCATGCTCGGTTAGCTCAGCCGGGCTGCTGTTAAGCCTGTTAGAGTAATCCGTTCAGACAGTTCCTCCAGGCTACACTGAATGCATCACTGTAATGTAACACACGGCCAGGCCTCACCACTGTGTCCTCCACACACGCACACACACTGATGCTCATGATTCCACTCTCCCCAGTGTTTGATCAGCGGCATCCTCCTGTCTTTCTTCATAAAGCCTTTCACTATAAGTCGGCTTACTAATGGCTCTTGTTGTTTTGGACATGCAATCATTTTGTAAACAATTTTAGGACAAAGAAATGGCGTCCATCACATGGAGTTCATGTTCCTAAACAAACAAAATAACAAATCTCTCTAAGAAAGTACAGAAAAACAGAAATAGAGTCCACATTGAGCCTCTTGAGTTTTGGACTGTCCGACCATATCTAAACGCAGATGACTTTTATACTGGTTCCAAATAGCCATAAATGAATCTGGGGTAAAAGGCATGTCTTTGTAGTCTTGCCATATTGAATCCTGCATGGTATAAAGGTGCACAACATCAGACAGGTTCTCTTTTAAGGCATTCATGCCATTGCACTCCATTGTACAAACTAGAGGTCATGGGAGCAGTTATGTAAAGAATATCACAGAGAGAAGCTTAAACCCCATCTACTTTTATACCTGTGCACACCTGGCCACTGGGTGGGTAAAAAGGGCACGAACTGTTTTGGAAAGTTGTAAAATTATTAGAAACAGTCAACTCCAGATCACTTTGTCATTAAAAAGCTGTGGGTGAAGATGCTTCTAATGCTGTTAGAGAATCCCTTTGTAATTATAGTTGCCGTATAACTGTAAAATGTTCCCATTAACTGTGTGCCCGACCAGTGGTTGACACAAATAACTGCTGCAGAGACAATAAAGGGAAGGAGAAGAAACTAAAGCAGACAAGACCAAAAACAGCATTGTCATTGCATTGTCAGCAGCATTTGTCGGCTGCTTCTTCAATGTTTCTTCTCGCTTTATGAACTTAAGATAACTCTACAGACGAGAAGCTGTTTCCAGGCAGGCTGTAGTCTTTGGGCAGGAACTTGCCTGACTGTGTGGGGGTGACTGACAAAAGACTTTTGTTGCCTCAAGTGCACTCTGCGAGTTGAAGTTGAAGATCCTGACTGAACCTGCCTGCCTTACAACATGTTGAGTGTCAGGATGTCAGGTCTTATCCCAGACCCTCACAGCGTAGCTGAGAGTGCCATGTGCTCGCTGTCAAAGTTCAAGGGTTGATGCATGAGTGAGGGGGGGCATCAATGATGGATCATCTCCCTCTGGGAGTCAGCGCAACCCAACGACCTTCAGATGATGCTGCTAGCTGTTGCTGACTGGTCACATCCCTTTGCAAACGCCTCTCTGTCTCCGACTGCAAAGTGAGCAGTTGATCTTGGGAGGTGTGAGGAGCCATTTCACAACCCCTCCCTCAGAGTGACCTCTGACCCTGAGCTCCATATGTTCTGTCACTATGGGGGAGGAAGAAGACAAAAGAACCAGGGGAGCCAGGGGGGTTGTGGTTTATCAGAGGGGCCTACACTATCTGTTGGAGCTAGACATGACCATGGAAACTGAACATCACTGCCTGTTTTTGTCTCTTTTTTTTGCATTAAGAAGTCTGGGTTCTTCTAGCAGCCACTTCAAATCATTATTTAAAAAAGGATAGCTGAGTACAATTTCTGACACTCTCTGCTTGAAGGCATTCATAGTGACAGAAGTAAGTAAAACGAGCTTGCATCCTCTGCTTACCCTCTCAACTCTGCATGGGATTCATGGACACATTTGCAGATTGAACCTATGTTCATGCACTAGAAAAGCAAAATGGAAAAGGTTGTGCTCATGTGCAGAACATGTTTCAGTGTTCTTGCATTATCCAGTTTAGTATTTATAGAACCACGTGAGGTATATCAGGGTACTATGTTGTAAAAGGTTATTAACCCATTCTTGGTTATTATCCCAACCTGAGGTTCTATCTCAGAATGTCACATCACATCCTTCAGGCTCTCAAGGGTATATATGAAAATGTCACTGACATTTCTCTAGCCTGTATTCCCTACAGGTAGCCTGTATTGTTCACTGTTTCTCAGCTAGACCTCGGCAATATAAAATGCAGCTCACACCAGGAAACGTCATCATTTTATATTGCATTGTAATTTTACACCAATCAAAATTTTAGACAAATTGGGTTCCATGGCATGAGATTTCTATTTCTATTTCCCAGGTTTTAACCATGCTGCTAAAAACCTGGGCGTGGTACTAGATGATCGTCTTTCTCTCTCTGAACACATTTCCTCCGTAGCGAGGTCATGTCGCTATGCATTGTACAATATTAGAAAAATCAGACCGTACCTGACCCAATATGCCGCTCAGCTCCTGATTCAGGCTACAGTCAGCTCCCGCCTCGATTACTGCAACTCGCTCTTGGCTGGCCTACCTGCTTGCGCGATCAAACCTTTGCAAATGGTCCAGAATGCCGCAGCGCGACTGGTTTTCAATCAACCTAAAAGGTCACATGTCACCCCACTCTTCAGCGACCTGCACTGGCTGCCTGTAGCTGCCAGAATTAAACACAAAGCTCTGACGCTAGCCTACAAAACCACCTCAGGATCTGCCCCTGCCTATCTCAGCGCCTTACTAAAGGCTCACGTCCCGACCAGGGCGTTACGCTCCGCTCATACAAACCGTCTAGTTGTACCCTCGCCTCTCGCAAAGCGAGGTCACTCTAAACTCTTCTCTGTGGTCGTCCCCAAATGGTGGAATGACCTACCAACGGCTACTAGAACAGCAACATCCCTTTCTACCTTTAAAAAACTTGTAAAAACCTTTCTGTTTCGAGAATGCTTCCCTGCCTAACAAAACTAACAAAACTAACAACTATTCTGTGCTCCTTTACACCTTTCTCAGCTTATGTCCTCCTCTGTAAGTCGCTTTGGATAAAAGCGTCTGCTAAATGCAATGTAATGTAATGTAATGTAATGAAATCCTGAACGTGAATCCTCCGCTGTTTTAGCTCTGCCCTCTCATCAACATTTCATACACGAGCTTGAGAGATTATGTGTGTATTACGAGTGCACACAGTAATCTTGGAGATGCATTGAAGGGCAGCCATTTGTGAAACATAATGGTTATCTTTTTTCAAGAATCCTTTGAAGACTCTACAGGTAGCAGACCTCAGTACAGACACTGTGGCCCGTCTCTCTCGCTTCTTCCTCTTCACTGAACAAAGCGCTTCATGCTCAGTGAACAGAGGACAACAGGCCTCTTCTATTGACCTCCCCAGAATCGATGTACTTGTCTATGAACACCCAGGATGGCTGATGTACACTTAACTATTACAGCCTGTATCCAACATTAACAGTCCTTGTCTACTCAAGCGTTTCTACATATCTCATTCACCCAAGTGCTGGTGCCAATGTCAGCTATTCACATGTTCCAGGTTTTCAAGACCCCTTTCTATCCTATATGTGACAAGTATCTGATGAAACCCCCTTGGACTAGAGATGTCCAAGCCAAGCCTGAGAATTGGTTTGTGACCCAATCAGCTCAGTCCATAGGGACTTGGCTTGGGAACCGGAGGGTGGCTGGTTCAAGTCCCACATGGACCAAAAATATGGAAGGTGGACTGGTAGCTGGAGAGGTGCCAGTTCACCTCCTGGGCACTGCCGAAGTGCCCTTGAGCAAGGCACTGATCCCCCACAACTGCTCGCTGGGCACTTCTCAGGGGGGCTGCCCATCACTCCACCATCTCTCTCCACATTTGCATGTCTATGAGCCCTTGTACCTTGTACTGCATGTGTGTGTCTGGGTTAAAATGCATGTCAAAATAAAATAGGGTGAAAAAGGAATTTCCCCATTGAGGGATTAATAAAGTATATCTTCATCTTCAAAAAAGACAACCCTCACTAAAAACAACCCTACCTTTAGACTTACTAGATGGCTAGATGAATTGATGAATACACAAAATAAATCCTAGTGAAATAAGAAATGCTCACCGCTGTCACATTGTCATATTGAATTTTGGAAACAGGTGGACGCCATTGTAATGACGTTCATTGCATAGTGATAATATGGTTTGATAAATATGCTATGTACAGGCAAGTAACTGATATTGGGGTGGAGCAAAGAGTAACGTGAAAAAATGGGAGTTTGTTCATTCATTTGTCCAATGGCAGACAAAATTGTATGGTGAAAATGAGGCTCATAGGGAACCAATCCAAACACAGACTGTGTCATTATTCTATTGCCAACGTTCACTTTATAATTATAAGTTAAAGCTGATTTACACTTAAAACATGTCAAACTCTCAGTTCATCTTTACACAATCATGCTTCTAGAAACTTTGCTTACAAAACTTTTTTTTGACCAGCAAACTTTGGACGCTTGATAGTTTTTGATATTTAATGAGAATAAATACAGTCTCCTGATCACTCTTCTTAGTTTATATGAGGATGCTCTGTAATGTTGAGCCTCAAAGTTTATTCTGGATCTTGGAGATGGTGCTTTGTCTTTGCCCTCCTTCTAGCTGTGCTATTCAGTCCAAACATCCACTCGTGTTTCATTTGCTGTATTTACCCTGACAAATCAATAGCAGATATGTATGTGGTGTGATGGTACACTGTGTGCTCTGTTTGTTTGTGTGAGTCTGCACCGTCGCAGGAACTCTGACCGAGGAAAACAAGCTGAACACATTCTACCACAGTGACACAGCTGTGATTAATGAGCCCACATTAACTCTGATTGATTGTTGAATGTAATGCCTTCATATAATACCTCCGAATCCCCGATGACACACTCAGGCAACATCAGCTCAGCTGGACCTCATCATTGTAACAGCGTGGAGCAGCGCAGTGTTATGTCAGACAGGCTGTAAATCTCCTTACATAACTGTGTTAGGCTGCACAGCGCTAACGAAGGCCCCTCATGGCGGATTAAGGCCGCTCTGTGGTAGAGGGGCCCCACATCTCACTGTAAGACATGCTGGACACACAGCACAGGACACTGGATTATACTTCACAAACACGGCCTGAGCATTTATTTATTACATAATTGCTTTTTAGGGTAATAATAAGCATCAGTGTGAGATTGACGGAGTGTGTTGGACCTCACAAACATGCAAACTGAGCAAACTGCCTCCTCTAATGCACATATATGTTTGAAAAGTTTTATATAAGCTCAACACAGAATGACAGATGTGGATATAAAAATGTGTCCGCCTGGTTGGTCATGTCTACTTGTTGAAGACAAAAAATAAGTGTGTGTGTGTTAGTGGTTTTGCGGGCTGGTTAATTGGACTTTGATCTCTCACTGATTGAGTTCCAACTCATATCCATTGACCTCTGGTCTGTGTGATAAGGCTGTGTAAACAAAGCATGACCGCTATCAAGAGTACATGTCATTAACTCCACAACTGCAACCCTCCAAACTTTATTTATTTGTTCTAAACCACAGAATGGATTGAGTCCTCTCATTTCTGCATCTGTCTCATTCTTTTCTTTCTTTCCCCGCTGTTCTCCGGCAAATGCACACCATTAATTTGCCAGTACGACCGCACAGGACAGAATGTAGTGAATCAAACCAGCGATGTGTGTAATGAAGCCACCCCGTCATGACCTCCCTCTACTGCAGCAGAGATATTCAGCATGGATGGGTCCCGCAAGTGGCTCAGCAGAGGCTAACAGCTCCCCGGTGGCCCACACACACACACACACACACACACACACACACACACACACACACACACACACACACGCACACACACACAGTCATAAGAGGCACCACTGGCAGCCATAACAGTCCAAAGTGTAATGCTGTAAGGATAACTGATGTGCAGCAGAGATTATCTTGGTGTGTTTGTCTTTGAAGGAGTGGATCATGCCGACTGTTCATTTTGTCTGAGAGTCAGAATTTAGCAGCGGCTGAAGGCAGTGATGATTATTCCCTGCAGAAAAATAAAACTATGGGGGGCAAAATGAGGCCAGATAACACACAGTCATTTAGACTACTGTCATTAATGAGCACTGTAAAGTCCATAAAGGCCTCCATAGAGATGAAGGATGGGTAAGAGAACCGTAGTTTAGTTTGCCGTTTTAAAGCCTTCACTGCCTCAAACTGAAATGACTAAATAACAGTTACACATGAATTAGTGTTATTAACGGGGGCTCAGGACAGTGAGGCATGACCTGGCATCATTATGTCACAGCACCCAGCCGCCCAAAGTAAAACCCCCAGAATGTATCCCAACACCACATTATCACCAATTCATTAGTTTTATTAATTTGTGTGTGTGTGTGTTTGATTGAACTTGGGCCACATTCACTTTCGCCCCAGACGATGCCCCACCCCCACCCGGAAACATCAGGTTATGTAATTGGGCCATCAGGCCATCGGTGGACTTGTCGAGGCAGATTAGAGACACTCAGCAGCTATTTCCGAACCAGGCGCTGGATTGTTTATCCCAGCGGAGAGACGAAGGGTGAGAGCATGACAGGGACAGCAGGAATGACATATCTGAGAGGAGCAAAGACTGATGGGAAGAGAAGTTCTTCTAATGTCAGAGATAGAGGGAGGAAGTGATCAGATGCAGTATGTCTGTCAGCTCAAAGTTTGATGTTTTTACATTAAAAAAATGGGGCAGGATTTCTCAATTCACACTGGTTTTGGTGTGGAGTCGACTCCTGACTAGTTTAAGATGAGATTGGAGTTGGAGATGACGGGTTGGCCGCGAGACTGGACACAGCAACACCAAGTTCCACACCAGACATGGTTATAAATGTGGTGCTGTTATCTTCCAGCTTTATCGGCACGAGGGATGTGAGAGGACGAAGCAGCCACACTGATTCACAGCCGGCTTTAAAGCTGCACAAATCAATATTTTGATGTTTGCAATGGATTAAATGAATATATAGTGTAAACAATGTTGCTCATATGTCACATGACTGAGCTCCACAGAGCATTTTAGCTTGTTGTTTTAGTCCAGAAATATGCACCACACAGGCTGTGTGTGCGCTTTTGTGATTTACAAGCCCAGGCTGACATCACTATGACATCATCAGGGTTATTTTGTAAGACTTGACGGTCATCCTCTAGAGCCACAGAAAAGGTTTAGAAACGGTATTTTAAACTGAAGCTGCAGGAATTCTTGTATGCCACCTTGTCCTCATGTAGGTGTTGTGCAGAGTCAGTCTTAGTCTCTCTCTTCGCATTACGGACTGAAACTGTTCGTGATACAGTGCTCCAGTGCCTGCAGCTGTTTCTAGAATCATGCAGATGTTTTCCAGCTGGTTTGACAAAAGACTTTCAGTTTGGGTATTTGCATGAAATGCACCATTGAGTTGTGTCCAGCACACAGAACACACACCCTGTGGTTGTTATGTCGCTCAGGGAGTGTGATGGTGAGGCTCTGTATCAGCTTTAATATTTTGGGCATTAAAGGAATGGTGTTACGTACATATTTATTTAGCTGAAGGCTGTGTCAGACTCAGTGCAGAAACATCAGTGCCCTCCGTGCTTGCAGTGAAACTTTTTTTCTCTCATCTTTGCAGAACTTTGCGTCATCTCCAGCCTTTACTCTTTCACTCCTGTGAGTTTCTGGAAGAGAAAAGGACATCCTCTGCTGCCAGTGTGTCCTCTCTTCTATCCATCTCTCCATTCACATTATATCAGCCCTCCTCTGCTTGAAGGCTGAAGTATGGCTGAAGTAGCTTATGCAACTGTCCTTAATGTCCCGCCCATCCTCAGGGCTGTAAGAACAAACATGTCTCATTCTGTCACTCCATCTTTCACTCTTTGTCTGTCTTTGTCTCCGCTCCGAGCCTTTATGATTCCCTTTCTTCAAACTGTAGCCCCCCTTACGCTGCTCTGGGTTTTGTAGCAGCCAGAGGGGGTGTACCATTATAAACCGTTGCCAGTATTGCCTTCTAATTGTCACTACGCTCAGGTGGCTCCGTGTGGTGAGCTGAGGGGCCTGCTCAGAGCCAACATAATTAACATGTGCCTGGGTTCAAACGGGATGACGTAACCTCCATTAACAGCAGGCCCTTCAGCCTTTTCTGTGCACTACAGGATGCACAGTGGTTGCCGTGGAGACGGTAGAGCATTTAAGCAAGACAAATGATTTCGCTGAAGAGGTTTGAATGAGCTAAACAGAGCAGCCAACATCTCTGAACACCCCCCTCCGCTGACTTACTCTCATCCTTTCTCCTTCTGATTATACACAGTAATTTATGTCGACTGTCAGCCGGCCAGGCTTGAAAGCATTTCTCTTTAATGTGTTTCCCAGCACACACACACACACACACACACACACACACACACACACACACACACACACACACACACACACACATACACATTAAATACCCTCTGCATGTGCATGTGCATGTGCATCGAGTATAGTACATCATGCAGAATGTGAAATGGTTCTTTGGTTTTCTCATTGTTCAGTGGATAGTTTGACAAAGCAGCTCTTATGTACAGGTACCTGTTAGCACATCAGACACCCGTCCACATGTAGTCTCAATAATGTACTCTGACAAGCCTCGATATGGAATCTGTGTCTGAAGGAAATGTTCTCAACAAAACTGATATTAACCTGCAGGTGGTTCAATGAGCATTTAACAAGCAAGAACTCATAAAAGTAAGAATCAAATCATAATAAGATAATCTTTATTAATCCCACATCGGGGAAATTTACTTGTTACAGTGATTCGCAGTGTACAAAGTGGATCAGAAAAATACTCATGAATACATAAATAAATAAAATAATAGCTGTGCTGTGTGTCTCTCTCCTCTCTCTTCTTTGCTCTCCTGTCCACTCTGTCCAAGTTTAAAGTCATCCAGAGTTACCAGCGAGTCCTCGCGACTTCATTCAGCCATTTCTTTGTAATGCTTCACTCTCCATACTCCCTCTTGTTAGCACTGTTAGCTCCTCCATCTTATTGTGGAGAGATCTCAACACGGGTGCTTGCATTGCTTAGCACTAAGAGCTGTTCTCGAGTGTTAACAAGAGAGTTGTGGCTGAATAGGTTTTTTGAATAGGTCACACTGAAGTAGTCTGTATAACCGACAGACAGAGCTTATTCTGTTTATTCTTAGTTTATTTTTTTAAAATGTGGCAGTCATTCCCTCAAACAGCTGCTCATAAACAGTGCATTTGTCAAATCATTTGTGTCTCTAGTGAGTATTTGTGGCAGCAGGATGGTATAATGGGATGGGATGGGATTTTGTGTTCATGGTAATGAAGGAACAGTGTAAGATGTATGCGGCTGTGATACTCACACAAAACGTGTCAGTAGACTGCTGGTTTGGTGCTCCATGTGAGATTGACCCATAACATATGTACATCATGTGATGTGTATTCATGTCACCATACTTACACTTGAAGTAAATATAAAGGAAAAAAGAAAAGAAAAAAAACAGTTTCCAGTTTGCCATTTTTTTTTTCCATTTATAGACTTAATGAGCCCAATTAGCAGCAGATTGCTCATCAACATAATTGTTAGGTACAGTGTTAACATCAAGATCTAAGCTGTAAGAGGAAGTGCCATTAACAGACTGGGTAGATAACACTCCAGCTTCATTATGGAAATGACCCTTTGGTTTTACTGCTCCTCAAACGGCCATATAACGCGATGTTCCCAAAGATCAAAGATGTCTGCTGCAGGCCTCTTGGAGTCAGGCCAGTGACTATCTCTACAGGGCAGCTTCAGGTCTGCATGTGAATGATAAATGTGTGAGTGTGGAGCCTGATCCAACTGAATATCTTTACTGTTTGATTACATATATGTTTGCACCTTGTTTAGCAGATGCAGGAAAGCTGTCTGTACCTCTGCAGCTCTGATCGTACATCAAGGATCTCTGTTCACTCCCTTTAAACCACCTCCTGCATCCATTTATGAAAAGGATACAAGGAAAAAAAACGTTTTTAAGAGGACCTCCCTTTGCTCACTTTCTGTAGCTTGCTGTGGGACAGCTGGAATGTGTTTTGTGCTGCATGCTAAAAAGGGAGTGGATTTTACACTGTGGTTGAATGTTAGGATTTGCTTGGTTTGAGGGTTTAGTAATTGTCAGGCTGCAAAGGAAAAATAGGCACCAGAATCTTTACACCACACCAGGACCTGTAGTTATTCTTTGAACAGCCAGTTTCAGGAAAAGTGACTTTGAAAAATGTCTGTGAGATTTACAGCAAAATGTAGTCATCACATTTTTCAGCTCAGAGAGCAAGAATCAATCAGGATCCATGCGCCAGCCCACTGTTACTGTTTTAATGTGAAACATCTGCAGGAAGTGTTGAACGTGAATGATAACAGTATTTGTATGAAAGATGAGAAACTCAGCTACAGTGTACCATTATTTGATTAAAGACTTTTATTTTTGTTACATTTAATCTGATGTGTTTGGTGATATCTTAGAAAAAAGCAGCAGAATTACTGTCAAATCAAAGTCAATAATCAAATCATGATACAGCACGATGTAACTCAACACATCTTCTACATGGACGTTGTCTCCGTGACGTCACCCACAGCTTTCTGAAGAGCCGTCGTGAAGCTCAATGTGGTGGCTCTGGTCGTCTCCATCTTGGCAGTCCTGCTTTCGCGTCTTCCTGCTAATCCAAAAATATGAAAAGACGTGGACTGTGGGTGGAGCTAAGGCGGGCCAAATTAAGCCTTATGCTCAAACAAGCCATCTGTGATGGTGCTAACCTGTCAATCAAAGCAGCATCACTCTTGGACATTTTAATATGGAGGCCAGGAGATTGACTGTCGCCAGCCTCAGTGGACATTTGGGCAACTGCAGTTTTTGGTACATTAGCCTCACTTTACAGCCACGGTAATTGTAGCTTGGTTTTACTTTAAAATCTCCTTAAAAAGAAGGAGTTATTTCCTTTTGAGTCAGAATGCTTTTAATCTTAAAGAGCTGTTCAGGAAGTGTTGAGTTTCTCTGACAGGAGAACAACATAGAACAGAAAAAACAGTTTTTAAATTACCCCCAATTTCCATAGTTTCCATGGAGTTTCTGATTTTGGAAGCATTTACATTCTCTTACTCCTAAATCCGAAACTTGATTTTCAGCACTTAGATATGGGTCCAGACATCCAGGCTGTGGGGTCAGCTCTCTATGCTGAGGGTTCACTGACTGTGTTGTCATGTCAGCTTTAAAAGAGCAGCATTGTTTCTGTTCCGCGTAATGAAACTTTGGCCCTGCCCACTCCACAGCTGTCCACTTTGCTTCATTTTCTCTTCCTCCCACCGTGTCTCGTCCTGGCAGTCGTGTTTTTGTTCCCCACACTGATTTCTTGTCTCTTAGCTCCATGTTCATCTCTCGTCTCGGTGTCTCTCAGCATCGCTGCGAGGCTTGCTGTGTCTCTGATCTGTCTTTCTGTCTCTGTTAGTCATCCCTCGCTATGGATTGCTACATCTTTTCGTGCGATCCCTGTCACGCTCTCCCTTCATCTGTTCTGCTTGATGCTGCTTTTGTCACCTCTGCCAACAGAGATCATATTTCACTCCTCGTCTTTCTCTGTTAACAGTTACAGATGAATTAAGTTTTTCTTTATATGTTAGTAATTCCAACATTTCACAACTTCTTTTACTTAAATTCACAAAAAAACTCTGTTATTCAGATGTTTATACAGCAGCAGTTATGCAACTGCTATAAAAGTATATTCAAATATTAAATATTTCTTGTAGATTTTTTTAAACCAAAAAGAAAGAAAGAAGAGATTACATACTTTCAGCTGGAATGCTTTTAATGTGAAACAACTGTGCAGGAAATGTTGAGTAAAAAACGGACTGGAATCAATTAGTTAGTAAAGAACAAAATGGGAACAGATCAGAATCAATCAACAATCTTCTTTCCAAAGTGTGATCAGATCAGAGTTGTTTTAAATCAAGGTCTGCTTTTCTCAAGTTGAGGCAAATGATGGATTTACATCATCAGAGGAAGGTCAGACCCACAGCACAACAATTTATTTAAGCAGTTTCTAGTTTATTCCTTGAACATCTGGCTAAACCAAAATGAATTTTCAAAAGTCATCATAAGCGCAATGAAGCCAGATGAGACCTGAGCCTGACAGACACACCTGACCTCCTTAATAATCAACTCATAGCTGAAGAGTGACTCACTCCCATCAGGCTCGTCACCATCTTGTTATAGCTCTGCAGCTGCTGTGAAAACAGCTGTCATTTACTGACACACATACACTGACACACAGCTACGTCCGGCCTGCTTGACATACTTCTTTATGATAAAATGAGTTTATGTTGGGGTCTTGTTTAGCTCAGTTGGTAGAGCATCCACCCCATGTACAAAGGCTTAGTCCTTCCTTCAAGCTGTTTGTCAAAATAAGCTCAAAAGGGCCAAAAAAAGGGACAAATTATGAACCCAGATATCCCATTTAAAATATGTACTACTATACTATAATCACTTCAGAGGCTTATTTACATAGGAATAGTCACATGACCGTTTATTTTGTCCCATCATTTTAGTTTATTTGTAATTCTAGGTAATGTAACAAAGTACATTTGAAACATGCTTCTGTATGTGCATGCACGTGACATGTCGCTCAAATTCTACATTATTTTTCATCATTTGCATTCTCCTATATAATTTATCCCACTGTGTCTTTTCTACAATGGCTTGTAGAATTAGCGTTTTTCTTGTGCCCAAGTCCTAATATTCACATAACAGTAGTGGATACACATTAATTAACATTTTTGCCAACAACCGTTGCCAGTTTTATGAAAAATCTGGTTAAAATCTGCAACATCTGGATGCAAACTTGACTATTAAGATTCCTTGTCTCCTATCTGAAGCTGTCGTTGTTTGGCGCTTCAGCAGCAGATGAAAGTAGAGTGTTCAGTAAGAAAGTCATGGACAGTACTCTACTTTGACTCAGCTTGTGAAAACGGTTGTATAATGTCTTCTGTGGCTCTGGAGGAGCTTTGCAAATCCTATAAACTTAAAGCAGAAATATGAAGAAAGATGTAGCAGACAAGGATGATCTCACAAAAGATCTTATGTATTGCATTATAAGAATCTAGGGTTTAGGAGCTTGATTCATACCAGGGACACGCTGTCAATACTAACATCTGTCGCAATGTACAGAAGAGATGCTCAAAGAAGGCGTCCTCAGGGAGATGACATAGAAAAGCCTGAATGTGTGAGAGAGTGAACATTTCACTCAACAGAAGCATCTGCAACAGGTTGAAGGAGTAAAGCTGTGTTTTAATTGATAGCAGAGCTCCTCTACTCCTCAGCCTGCCTGCTGGCAGCCCACTGACATGCTGTTGTCATGACTAAAGAATGCTGGACTTATGCCACTGTGGCAACCACAGCTTAACATGGATAAGTGGACACCCCGCCTCTCCGCAGTTCCCTCTGTGGACGGACGTAACAATGTGTCTCCTCCATCGTGTCTATCACTGATTTCATCCAGCGTAGTGAGGTTATCTGTTTCATCAGGGCTCATAACAAGCTGCAGATAAACAGCAGCCGCTAATCTGCTGATAGAGTCAGGTGTCATGAAGCAGGAACACAAAAGCCTCCCATCATGGAAGGACCCAGGGGAGCAACCAGAGCATGTCTCTGCATGAAAATGAGTCCGCCACCCTCGGCCTCCTCTCCTCCTCCCTCTTCTCCTTTCCTCTCCTCTCCACCTTTAAAGTGAATAAAAACAAAGCAGTGTTTGACAGCATGACAGAATGATGACATCACCACAGGAGCGTCCTGTGGCCGGCCAATACAGCACTGAATAGGACTGATGGAGCCAGCTCAGCCTGGGCACTGGAACAGTGGATCTTTGTAACACACACACACACACACACACACACACACACACTTACTCTCTCTCTCTCTTGGCCTGTCTTCTCGTTGTGCCCCCCTGCAGATCTGATCCTCATCATGTAAAGACAATTCATAATGATTAAAAGATTAGAAGGTGTTAACCCACTGCCTCCCCACCATCTTACATCGTAACAACAACAGCCCCCCCTCCATCTTTTAGTTGACCCGTTGCCAAGGAGACAGATGGGTGCTGCTCCCACCCAGCCAGTGCCAGGCGTTGGCAGCTCAGCTCGGCACAGCGGGCGCTGGTTCCATTTAGAGAGAACGAAGAGGTTGAGTGTGTTTTGTGCCGCTAGGCCGGCTGCCCAGTTGTAGCAGGTGCTGCTGGTGGAGAACAGGGTGGTGGAATGTGTTGGTGAAGCCAATTGGACGAGCGTTATGGGAGCAGTAGATGAACTCCTGCTGACTTGTAGTGAGGCTCCGGCCATGAAGACTTCTCTTTTTTCTTAACTTACAGCCAAACTATTCCGTCAATGAATCATACTCAGTATACAGTTTTGATAAAACTAATACTATCAGCCGCCATTGTAACGCACACCGAGTCTTAAATCATGTCTGGAGTTCACGTCGTAGCAGCGAGCTGAACTGCGGTGTTCGGACCGAGCGGCCACCTCGGTGGCTGAGTGGAAGTGCCAAAAACTGCAATCCCTCGAGCAGCCACTTGAGGCTGGGTGGTTTTCTTCTTTGGTCTGACAAACTCAGAACACGTTTATTCTGACTTTACACAGACATTAAAGCTTAATGTTATGCAGAATTAACAGCATGGATGCTTTGATTGACAGGTATGTGCTGTTACAGATGGTTTGTTTGAGCACTCAGGTGTCATTCAACCCGCCTCAGGTCCACTGATGATTCACAACGATTTATAGATCAGTCAGGCAGAAGAGGCAGGACTGTCAATATGGCGGTGGGCATAACCACAGATTTTGAAACCTGTGGGTGAGGTTATTGTTTCTGACACAAGTCTGGTGAGATAGATTCTAGTGTGATCTTGTGAGCCCCGCTGTCTTGCAAGGTTAGTCTTGATACAGAGTACAGAGAAAATTCAGGATATCACGGCCTCCATTGGTTCGATTTCTCTGCTGTGATAATGGATTTGGTTCTGTTTGATTTCAGAGAAAAGGCTTGTTTGTTCTGTGCTGTGATGACTAACGGACAGAAATGTGTGAAATCTGTCTGATGATAAAAGAATCAGTTTACATCTGCGGATACTAACTCTGTTCTACCTGCTCACATTCCATACCACCTCTCTGCTTCATGAAGCCGTTGTTTGTGGTCTCCTTGTACTGATTGTATTCTACAGGCTCTTTGTCAGAGAGTGACCCGCAATGCTTTGTTGCTTTTCACGCACGACTGACTCCGTGCATAGAGGGGGACGATTTAATGATATTCAGAATAGGCACAGGCAGATGCTTTTGAAGTAGCACAAGACGTCTGTGCCCCAGGGACCGTGCACGATGACGGCTGCAGCCCCGCTTTGAAAGCCACGAACACACACCGTCTGTCTCCACGCTGCAGGTGAAACATGGTCTCTCAGTCGGCTGGAGATTGCTGTTTGCTCTTCTGTCTGTACGAGTCCTTCAGCAGCAGGTCGAGCAGACACACACACATACTGATGTGAAGCTGGAGGGCCATGAAGGGGGGCAACAAAGCCTGTCAGTCATGTCAACACACACACACACACACACACACACACACTCTGAGAGGTGAGCGTGTGATCTCCCGCTCGAGCAGGGCAACAGGCTCCACATGCATTATTCATCAGTGTCTGCAGCCAACATATGATTAGTTCCTCCATCTTGCTCCTGTGTGTGTGTGTGTGTGCGCGCATGTGCTCGTGTTAGTGTGTGTCTGGTAAGAAGCTGAGCTCTAGCATGTTTTGTCTAATGAGATGCTGCCTCACTCTGTGTGTGTGTGTGTGTGTGTGTGTTTGTGTATTCACATACTGGTGTATATGTGTTCTGAAGACATCCTCCTGAAGGCTATTGCATGTAATTAGAGGTGCATTAAGTGATTTGTGGATCTAATGATGCAGTATGTGTCATATAATACCCTACCCTTGACACTCAGGGGGGGGAACCCCTCCTGCAAAGCTGAACTGGCTGTTTGGGAATGACCTCATTATTTTGATGATTGTCACAAGAAACACAGATGGAGGAGGACAGGGCTGTGCAAAACGTCTTTCTAATTGTATCATCATTATTTTCTAATTCAGACATGATCCATATATGGAATTGGCTCTCTCTCTCCCACTTTGCTGCTTCTCTTTGTTATTTATGGTTGTAAAGTTAATAGAGATTGAACAAAACAATACATTTGAAGATGATCTCTTGGATTCTGGGAAGTTGTGATGGGTGACACAGAGCAGATCGAGCTGTCAGACTGAGAAATGGTAACAAGAATCCGGTCAGTTTTCAAAATAAAACACTGTGTGCAGACTTCCTGTCCTGAGAACATACAAAAGAAAAACACTTAAACAGCTGAGGTGCGGCAGTAGCTCAGTCCATAGGAACTTGGCTTGGCAACCAGAGGGTGGCCGGTTTAAGTCCAATATGGACCAAAGTATGGAAGGTGGAGCGGTAGCTGGAGAGGTGCTAGTTCACCTCCTGGGCATTGCTGAGGTGCCCTTGAGAAACTGCTCCCAGGGCACAGCTCTGTGGCTGCCCATCACCACATTTCTCTCTACATTTTGCATGTCTATGAGCTCTTTGTGTGTGTGGTTGTATTTCAGGTAAAAATGCATGTAAAAAGACTTGAAAAAAATAATTTCCCCTTGAGGTAGTTACTGTTCTATACTATTCTATTCAATTCTGTTCTATTCTATTCTATGTGGCCTAATTATTCATCTGACGTTAACAAAGTCTGGCAGTGGAATTCAGGGCTTAGTGTCACAGACTGACTTCCAATGTGACATTTTGCTCATTTTATCAGTTTGATGGCATCAATAACAGAATATCTTTGTGTTCTGGGCTGTTGTTTGGACAAAAGCCTAGAAGTCACACACCAGTGACACAGTTTATTCTAAAGAGTGTCACACTCTTTGTGAAGCTTTTTGGATGGACATCTGCACTAAACACTGTAAATAGAAGTGTTTTCCAGTAGAAACCAAAACAGGTTGTTAGGAGAGTATGGAAATGGCAGAGAAAGAAGCAGTTACAGACAGCGCACACACACACACACACACACACACTCTCAGACTTCATTGATCTGTTGGTGCTGAACTGTTGCGAGGCAGCAGCGAGGGCCCGATCAGCCCTCAGACTCTTAACATACTCTCATTCACTTTTAATGGCGGGGCTGCTCTCGTCGGCTGCTTTCTCAGCCTCAGGGTATCCCATGGCAACCAGACACTTACACCTTGATGAGGGGGAGAGGAGAGGAATCGAGGAACAAGGGAACAGATTGCTTTTACTCCCCGCTCAGATTTGATGATGGAAATGAAAGTTAAAGAACGCTTTCCAAGCTTTCTCTGTAATCTGACTCGAGGCTGTGTGTGTGTGTGTGTGTGTGTGTGTGTGTGTGTGTGTGTGCTTTCTGTGACTACTACCTAGCAAACATTGGTCACACAGTGGTGTTGTGTCTTTGTTGGATGCCAAGAACCCAAACATGCATCATGAAAATCAAGGAAAGTAGCTATTAAACTGAAAGGTGCACATATATGGACCACAGATTTCTTTGTTGAGTAGCTGGTCACATTGTGTTCTTCAGCAACATAACTTAGAATTGTCTCAGAAATATTCAGTTTAAAGACTTTATCAAGCCTCTAACAGGCTAATGCTTGTGTGCAGTTGTAAAGTGGTGTTGTCTCTACATAGACTCGACCTGGCAGCATTTCAATTCAGATGATTTGGTATAACAATATTTCACAGCATTGGGTTTATAACTAAGCCTTATCTGGATTGATTAGACATCAAACATAATTTTCTGATGTGAGCGGATCAATACCCATCCTTACCTGGATGTGACTGTACAAGCTAAATACGGCGGCATCACGGGAAAACACGCTACAACAGCCCAAAATATTTCCATCAAGAGAAATGTGCTGCAGCTTCAGAAATGATACCAGTTCTAAAACACATATGGAAATATCCAAAATCAAACATGGAAACTTGTTGCAGGAAGCCAAAACAAAGACACGAACCAACACGCTGGACATCCAGTCAACACAACAGAACAGAACAAAACAGGGAGATTGCGGGAAAAGAGAAAAAGAGTGATGAAGAGAAGACAAAGGAAATGACAGGAAATAGACAGAGAACATTAATACCTAATATGAAGGTGATGATGAGAGAGAGTGACAGGAAAGTTTGAAGCTGCAGCATGTTTCTCCTGATGGGAATGTTACGAGCTGTTTTCTGCGGCTGTACATACAGTATATGAAGCTAAGGTATAACGATACCTGATACGTCTTTTCATGCCACGACAAAATAAGAAAACATAGGCAGACCGTCTACATAGGTTTATATGTAACAGAGTAATAATATGTATGGATTCTTTTGACTACCCTACATGAAGCTAAACATAAACTACAGAGTTTATTTTTAGCAGCATCTATAAATTTTAAAACATGCTCGTGTCTGCATTCATCTCAGTGCTGTAATGCCATTAGAAAGTAAAGGTCACAGACCTCACATGGAACATAAACTCTAAATCTAACGTGATGAATGCTGAGTCACAGTTTATTTATGAATAGTGTCTCATGTTATTGATATCGGACTGTCCGGCTGTCTGCTTGTGTTTAGTTTAGTTCACATTGGGCAGGTAGACTTACAAACAAACAAAGCACCAGAGCTAAAGCACAGTGGAAGAGGTTACAGACCGCCTGATAATGAAAAACCACCTCACATTAAATTAGGTAACCAGGGAGTGAAATCATAGAGGGAATTGAGAGCGGTATTGAGTGATTATTATAAGTATGAAGCTGGCTGGAAACAGTCAATCCTCTGCATCAGTCCCAGAGGTTCATGAGATTTGGGATTAACACTGACTCACCAACATAATTGCTTTGGTTTCCTGTACAGTGAGCTGCTCTCATACAGCCTCTGTGCTTTGGGCCATCTTTTCTCTTCTGTCTCACCATATTGCCTGTGTGCGTCATAAGGTAGTCCATTCATTGCAGCCAGAACTGTAACTGTAACTGCATCTATGAGATGATGAAGGATGAAGTTCAAGTCACAATATCACAGGTCACCAAAACTCCATGTGTGTCAGTGTCAAGTTAGTCTGACCTGACTTTGACACACGTGTCGTTTAGATAAACGTGCAGTTGGACTGTCAATTGAAATGAAACGCTGCAGTTAAAGAAAAAAGCTTGTAATGTCCCATAGTTACTATCAACAACTAAACACTAAAACCAACAGTGTGTTGCTTAAATAGCCTGTATGTATCTCAATACTTTCTCACTTCTTTGACAGCCTCATAACTGGAGAGTGAATCTTTAGAAACAGCTCACAAACATCTCAGTCATTTCAGCTGCTCGCTGTAGATTTGAACAAACAAGACTAAAACAGGGAGGAAATGGTGTATTTATTTGGGACTATTATCAGCTTTGGATTAATCTACATTTGATGCTCTAGTAAATATTTGTGGCAGCAGGACAGCGTTTGTGTGACTAATGTGTTCATGGTAATAAAGGACCATGTCACCCAGTGCAACAGTGTAACAGATTTGTATATACTGCTAGTTAGAGCTGCAATGATTAATTGATTAGTGTCAATTACTAAATTAATTGCCAGTTATTTTAGTAATCAGTTAATCATTTTGAGTCTTGAATATCTTTGGACAAATTAAGACCTTTGAGGACAATTTTAACATTTTCTGATGATCTATGGACCAAATAACAAATGGATTGATGGAGAAATTGATGATGAAAATAATCGCTAGTTGCAGCCCTATTAATGCTGGTGTATTCATTATTGGTTGGCTCTGCACATTGGATTTGTGATCCTTTTATTACTGAAACTAAATTTATGCATAGTGAAATAGATTACCAGGACTGAGCTGAAAGAATATCAGTGCAATTTAGGCAGCATCAATAATGAATCCATCAAGTCAAGCGCTCTGTGCTTGGAGCAGCAGTATTTATAGACCAATACCTAATCAGCTTAATACTTCATCTCATTGATCACAAGCCAATTCTGATAATCACAATCACTTTAAACCGCTTCATTGATCTTGTGTGCAACCCTTACATCCAAGGATCTATGAAGCGAGTGTGTGTGTCTGTTCAAGACCTCATTCGACGCAGGAAGATTGTTTATATGTTGCAGAATGTTTTTTTGCGCTTCTTCAGTGTGTGTGATTCCATCTGAAGTGTGAGAACGGACAGATAAGAGTGAACAGAGGCAGGCAGGCAGGCGGGCGGGGTTTCCTCTTACACAGCAGCTGAATGCTTCCCTCACTTGTGATTCATCCACTGTTTAAAAGTGACACCTCATTTCACAGAATGACTGGGGAAACTTTCAGTTCAGCGCACGAGAGAGGAAAAATAACCTCTGCAGTGATGAAGAGTGATGAAACTGATGGAATCTTTCCATGTGAGCAGGTTTACCTTTGTAAAGCTCGGGGAATGAGTTATACACTCTTCAGATGTTCCCAAGAATAATCTATAATGAAAGTACCAAATCAGACCATTATGTTATAGTCCAATAACTGAACATCAGGTATATGTTTGATTAAATTAAACACAGCATGACTGAATCAACTTGTTTGATTGATGTTATTATGTAGCCTTGTGCAGGAGTCTGCTCACCTCACTTTCATTAAGACTGCACATACAGTAGTGGTTGTACTTGCAGATCAGACTGTCGGCCTTGGTAGAGATCTGTGTTCCCTGCCTTATTCAT
The DNA here is from genome assembly GCF_000972845.2 of Larimichthys crocea. Taxonomy (NCBI): domain Eukaryota; kingdom Metazoa; phylum Chordata; class Actinopteri; family Sciaenidae; genus Larimichthys; species Larimichthys crocea. The sequence goes on along the minus strand of NC_040030.1, from coordinate 5,486,408 downwards.
ATTTTTTCCAAGTGATTCTCTTTTCCCTCTTCTTTTTTTTGACCTGCAGCATCACGCAGTAAGACGATGTTTTGTCCTTTTTTCAATCATTTTGTCAGGGTGAATTTAGAGTGTTTATAGGGATTCATTTCACTGATGGGCTGCGAGTCTGCTGTGATGGTAGAGGAGCAGCACAAACTTTGCCATGCATTGTGTGTGGATTAGTTTTACAGCATGAAGGTCAGTTTAAAACAATAAAAGGTAACACTTTCTATGAAGAACATGTGTATGAGGTTAAACTTGAACTTTAAGTTCTAATTCGTTCTAATAATGTTTTATGACTGTTCATAAAGTGCATCAGAAAGCATTCTGTGTTTTTATAAGTGTAGTCATAAAGCATTATGAATGCACCATAGATGGGGTCTTCATAGAAAGTGTTATAAGACAACAGCACCAGTGCCTCAGCATACAGAGAGTGAGTGAAGTGATTGAAGAAACTGTCTTAGACAGGAAGAGCACAATTATGTAAGAGTGAGGAGGAAACTGCAGAGATAACACTGATATGGTGTTGTGTGTGTGTGTGTGTGTGTGTGTGTGTGTGTGTGTGTGTGTGTGTGTGTGTGTGTGTGTGTGTGTGTGTGTGTGTGTGTGTGGACGCATGGACAGAATCTGCACTTAGTCTATTTCAGGAATTTACCAGCTGCATAAAAGTATTTCTTTCACTGTAATGACCTTGAAATCCCAGTCCCCGCTCTGTGTGTGTGTGTGTGTGTGTGTGTGTGTGTGTGTGCGCACAGTGGATACAGACATACAGAACACTATCCATGTTTCCGTTGGTATACACATTATTGCACCATCTTACATGTCTCTTTTTTTACAACAGTTATATTTCATGGTGCGTTCAAGGCGCTCTGAAAAAAGATGCCTAATCAGCATCAGCAGTGTTCTGACCTTAAAGCTTTCCACAGGAAATTTGGTGTTTAGGAAAGAGCTGATTAAGGCTTCTAATCTCGGTCCTGGAGACTTCAATCACAAGAGCAGAGGTTTCCTCACAGGGATTACCTCCTGCCTGTATGCTCACACATTACCTCCATCAACAGTGAGGTTAGCTTGTCTTTATTCTGGTATAATCCAGATGTTTACACTAAATATGGTTACAGCGTGTTAAAGGGGAATGCCAAGTTTGACGCACTAAGATCAGTCAGATCATCCTAGAGAGTACAGCTCAACCGGTCACAGCAGGAGTAGAGCTGGAGATCTGTCAGGGCTGAGACAATAATCCTGGTGATGGTATAATGATGTCACCAGGGCTATCTCAGCTTGAGCTCAGAATACAAGTTTATAACACAAAACCTGTGTTACAAACTGGGTGCTTTGAGATTGAAAGGTGTAGGCTACCACCCTGCAGGAGGGTATAAAAAACAGATGCTATCAAGCTGCATAATGGATTTGGAAATGGTTCAGTGTAAACCCACAACAGGGACTAAAAGTCCCAAAAAGGTATCTGCTGGTTTGATTTTGGTCATTCTGCTTTCGTCTCACAAAATCATCTTATTCCACTGTCTGGCAGTATAATATGAAATGGGTATCTGCTTGTCAAGTTTGAAATATTCAAATGCAAGACTTGTTTTTATAGGGATGGACCAATTAATTGAGATGCTTCTGCATCCTTTTGTACATATTTCTCCAAAATATAACTAAACTATACATATTTATCTCTAAAAACCTTGAGCTCTCCACTAGAATTTCAAATGAAGTTCTGTGTATTTGAACAAAGTCTGACACTATACTGCGTTTATGACTGAGGAATTATAGATGTTAAGCCAAGACACACAGAAGTTGTCACTGTGGTGTTTGACTGAGATCTAAATATGATGTTTGCGGGTGTGCTGCTCATGAAAATGTTTGTCTCTGTGCAAATGCTGCTGCTTGATTTGACTCAGAGTGTGCTGCTCACTAACATTAAACCACAACCTACTACTTCACTCACAGCTCCATCATGCAAAACAGACGCTGACATGCATCTTAACATATTCATTGAGTCTTGCACCTCTGAGATGGCACTTTTTACCCTGTGAAAGACCAAATATTCATTAAAAGGTCTTGTGAGTGTTACAACACTTCGCAGACGATGGCACACTATATGTATCTAATGTTCTGCATGTGTCTGCATTTTGTGATATTTGCTTTTGCCTTCTCATTAGGCTATTTCACCAACATAATTGCACCAGTGTCTACTAAAATATTAAGTGAAACTGAATGAGTAAAATGCGCCATTTCAGAGTGCTAATACTTTTAAAGCCCATGTGTGTTATGTCTTAAATGCCATGCTCTCTTGTGATATTGATAGCTTATGTGTCGTTCATGCTTCACTCATTCTCATACATTGATTAATTTGCTTTTCTGTGTGCATTTGTTTTGACATTGCCCCCTTTTTTCTTTGTTTTTTGCTCCATGTTTTTCTGCATGTGGCTCGTCCATAGCTTTGTACCAATGGCTAGAAGCAGACCGCCAAGGCAGGGATCCTGATGCTGCGGCCACAGGTAAAAAACCCATCAGCCATTCCCTTCTTTCACAACTCTCACTGTCTGCATGTATGCCTGCTTTCTGTCAGTCAGCTGCTTTCTTACACCTTGTGACATACTGTATGCGATCTAATATGAGGCTTGCCCTAGTGTAGATGCAGATGTTCCAAAGTGGTTTCACTGGGGAAAGTAAATGAGATTTTCACATAATCACGTCGGACACAGATTATGGTTATCACATGTTTTTTCACACTTGAATGTTTTGATTTTTTATAATTATTTATATAATATATGACATTGATGTATTTGATTTTTTATAATTATTTATATAATATATGACATTGATGTATTTTTGTTTTTCTGCATTCATTTTTGTCTGTGATAGCCCCAGTGTCTCAGGTCTGAGTTACAGCTCATGATTTAATATTATGAGACTGAATGTCATTAGAGTTGTACTCTTAATAACCCCTGTAAAGAACTAAAAGGTCCAAATGCAAATTAGTTAATTGGAAAATGTCTAGTGTTGAAGTTTGGTAGTATTTTATTAAATCCAAATCTGGTATCTCCACTATAAGAAGATAGTACAGTCACATGATCAACTATGTTTACAGTAAAGTTTACATGTTTGTATGACATATATATTTATAGTTTTAAATGCAAGTGTTAAACATCTGGTATGAGTACAGCCTCTACCAGATGTTTAACACATTACATTATCTTCATTCATTTACAGTGTTAAACTTTTATATAGAATTTATAGAACTTGCTGAAGTTTATTTTGAAAAGCTAATTTATTTTCGCAACAGAGGTAACAGACTTCAGCTCACGTCACCTCCATGGTTGATAAATTCCTTTGTATCAGTCTGCCTCCACCTGGATTCTCTTCTCTTCTCTTCTCTTCTCTTCTCTTCTCTTCTCTTCTCTTCTCTCCTCTTCTCTCCTCTTCTCTCTGTCCCTGTCACCTTCTGTTTGTGATGGTTAAGTGCCTCAGGAGGCTTCATTCGTCTTCTTTCTGTCTGCCGAGAGGACACAAAGCCCTGGAAGTCTCGGGGCACATGGCCAAGTAGAGTGTGTGTGTGCGTGTGTGTGTGTGAGAGAGAAACAAAGAAATAAACAGACAAAGAGGCGCAGTGTATGTGTGCAGGATGTGTTCTTGAATAGCTGACGATAACTCGAGGGTATTGCGCTGCTCTTTGTACATGATGAGGTCATAAAGGGGCAAAATATGCACCAAGGTCATACAATGGACAGTTTAAAAAAAAGTTAGGAATAGATATGAATTGGAAGTGATGAAACCCAGGTGCTTTAATTCTCACGTGGGCTGTCTGCATTTAAGAATGTGTGTAAATATATTTTAGAGAACTGAAATAACAAAAGAATAGGTAGAGGGATTTATGACTTTGAGTTTTCCTAGGAGAGAATTTTCACTTTGCCTGGTGAGTCAAAGGTTTCCCTCCTTGGCCTTTCTCTTGGGAGGTGACTAGCTGTTAGGGGTCAACACTCCGTCACCCATCCTGAACATCCTCCTGACCCAGACCTAGTGGGACGGAGTCTGTTCACACATTCGTGTTAGCCACATTCTCACACAAAATCCTCATCGATTTTAATGATAGGGCCACTCTGGAATGATTAATCATTAAACGTTCAAAGCGAACAGTCTTCCCACCTCCTCCTTTATCCTGCGCTGGTGTTCAGTAACCTTTTGACCTTGTCTTTAATCATAAAAACGGTCTATGGTCAATACTCCTGCAGAGCCTATTCACTTATCCGAAATCAATGTAGGTTTGTATCCATCTCGTAGCAGGACCGTTGGAGATCTGGTCCCTGAAGGGAAATGAAATGATGCGTGGATGAGATTTAATGACCCACAGAGAGGAGCAGAAAAGTTTGAGTCAGAAAGCCTTTATCCTGATGAAGCCTCCCTGAGAACTTTGTGTCTCTTTATGGTCTTTTTAATTGTCCCACTGGGAGGACTAAAACCCTCCAAGTGCAGAATCACAAACATTCAAATGATTTCCACATTTAGAAATACTGAAATAACAAAAAGTATGAGCTACATAGAAGCTTTGACGAGAGAAGAAAGTGTAACACTTAAAAATAGAGGCAGTTTCCAAGCATAACCTGAGTGTTCAGTCTGAGCAGAGCAGGTTAGCAAACCATGCGTGCATGTGAACGCAAGAATTCGACATACTGTATCTATAATCTAGATACTGTATCTATAATTAGGACCAATTACAGCTCCTTTCAGGAAGATTGCAGGCAAAGAAACAGAACAAACGGGTGATCAAAAACAAACAAAAACGATTGAAACAGATTGAGAGTAAAATATTCTCTAACTTTATTTTTTAACCTTTTATTGCTCATGACATTGCTACCATATACCATATAAACCTACATTTACCTTCACTTCACATTTGTGATTTCGTGCTTCCCCTGGCTGCCCTCAAAGAATTCCTCCTGTCAGCACGCAGTTAATGGAAACACAATTTGAATCTTGCAAAACAATTTCTCTCGAGTGTTTCCATTTTACATATAAAGGCTTTCGCTGACGCTGAGATTCAGAGCAATTCAGAATGAGCTCAGCGACACAATGAGCTTCTACTTCACACCACAGAGAGCAAACAGTGTGACACTGTTTCAGTGGAGCAAACCCAGAACACAGAAGAGAGAACGAAGAGTCTGTGACTGAGTCAGTTGTACTGAAAGAAACAGATGTAGTGAGGCAGTAGATCATGTAACAGCTCTGGTTATAGGACGCCTGTGGTGTCTTGATCAGCTGTTGGGCTGTCCTGCATTAGACACACTTTGTCTCTGCTATGCTGCTGTGACAACTGTCTGTCACACACACACACACAAAAAAACACACAGAGTGAAGTCTCTGTGGACCTCACCAGCTGTCCATCCAACGATGTGTTTCATTTCATTCAAAGTCCAAATACTCGCTGACACAGAACCAGCACACTGGTTCACCTCAAAGTCCAGTGATGATGACAGCAGTGATGCGAGCAGTAAAAACAGTTCTTTTGAGTTGTTTTCAGTGACATTTAGCAGGTGAACCACTTCCCAAGATAGATAGAACTTCAGGCGAGACAGTTTGTGGTTTTAGCCTGTGTAGTGTCACAGAGGAATCTAGGACACCTGAAAGATCTCAACAAAAAGGATGAGCTTTCTCTCAGCTTGTCTCATGTGCTCTGTGATGATATTTTTGCAGTTGATATCATCAGAATGGACGTGGACACTCATGGGGTTGTGTTCATACTACAGTCTGTGTATGCAGATGTGGCCTCATATTTGCAGATGGGTGTAGAATCCATTGTTTCTGCCCCTCACATCCCATCATGTTTGCACTTCACTTCTTGTTTGTAAAGAGATACATTCAAATCTGACAGATAGAGAAAAAGAAAAAGAGATGACACATTTCGCGAGCTGGAGTGTTCTGTGCTCACCAGTGTAAATGTGGCCCCAAGGACACAACACCCATGATTCCCAAAAATAATTTGAAATGTGGACTCTTCAGACCTCAGCACACTTTTCCACGTTCCATCAGTCCATCTCAGAGGAGCTCAGAGAAGACGGCAGTTAATTTACATTTGTAGATTTAGCAATGTTTTCTCAAGTGTTCCTGAGTCCATGTAGTAATATCCTGTACACAGTCACGTTGGATTTTAATGCAGTGCTGTCTGAGGAGTCAAAGGTCACACATTTCTCTGATTCTCTGAATCTTTAAATGACATCATGGGTTATAGAAGGTGAAGTCCCTACATTTCTTACAATCGTGGGACAGTTTATATTATCTCATGTTACGGGTGGCTGAGAACTAATCACATGATCGGCGGTTCGATCCTCGGCTCCTCCAGTCTGCATGTTGCAAGACAAGCGTTCTTGTCTTCTGTTGACCCTGTCCAGACTTTTTGGAAAAATCAAAATTTGTTCGTTTAAAGTAGATTTTATAGACCATGGAGGTTGACAAAAGAGAGAAAAGGACTGAAAAACACACCCATGCTACGTCAGGCTATTTGAGTTGTGTGTGTGTCCAGTGAGGTGTGTGTTGATGTGGGGATGGGTGAGGGGATGTAGCGCAGTCGAGCTGCTGACAAAGAGGAATCTCATGCATGCAGTCAGAGTGGCTGTCAGTGAAAAGCTCTATGTGTGAGTGTCACACACTGTACATGAGGTCACCCTTTGTGTGTCACTGCTGCTTTGTCCGTCCCCGTAAAATACCAAGCCGTGTTCAGTATGCAGCTTCACTGTTTCATAGATTTCCTGTCTGACACAGGAATGACAAATTCCCAACATCCCACCAATGACAGCGGCATGGAGCAGTTTCTAAAATCTAATAAATAAATATTGTTTATATTGGAGATTGTTGTATCATTGATGATCATTGTCTTTCTCTGTCTTCTCGTCCATCCAGGTGAAAACTTTGAGCAGAGCCCCCTGAAGAGAACGTTCAAGTCCAAAGTTTTGGCACGCTACCCTGAGAATGTGGAGTGGAACCCGTTCGACCAGGATGCTGTCAACATGGTAAGTGGACTGTACCGTGCAGATGAGGGAGGATAAACTGAGTGAGTCCAACAGCAGCTTGAGCAGGGCAGGAACACACCGGTGGGTTCATCGAGAGGACAGTGTGGATTGTGTAAACCAGTCTGGGGACAAAATCACACATCTGAGCACAGAGGATCTGGATTGAGATGCACAGTGCCTTCTCAAGGGATCCTGGGTAACGGAGCGATGGTAAATCCCCTCCCATCTTGTCTGTAATTACCCAGAGAGCTTCTCATGGAGGGCTGCTTCATTTTTTGGCTTCATTGTCTCTATAGTGAGTTGGGAAGAGTGGATTGGAAAGAGAGAATGGTTTGACGGGGAATAGTGTTGTTCTTTCTGGTCTGAGTCATTTGTCAGTTACATTAAGATACACATACATCCTGCACCAATCAGAAGAATGACTCCTTTCAGTGAGGGCAGGTTTTGGAGTGTTCATCAAGGATAAACATCCATAAATCTGCTTAAAAATGAAGACGTTCAGATCTTGCCTCATGAGAATCTTCAGTGTCTACAGTAATGAGGTGATTCTTGTCTTGACTTCCATGGTGATGGTGCAAATGGAAACTGCTGATCAACAAATACAGAACCACAAACACCACAGAAATGTAGATGGTTTCGAATTTGATATTCATACAGCCTCATTAGACTTTGCGATAAGATCATCATAGTTCACCATGTGTTGTACAGTGCAGGATAAAGCCTGACGGCTGTTTTTAACCTCATGATCCAGCACTGAAGTGTGCTAACTTTGACAGAAGACGCTTTACAGGTTTTTATTTTTATATATTTTAGTTTTTTTCATAGACATTTATTACACATTTCTTGAAATAATCAAGAAAATCCATGTAGTGTGCCTCAATGACCTCTTTTCCTCTTACCTTTTTTTTGTTTATTCATTTATTTATTTCATGTTTTCATTGAGGTGCACGGTTCAAATAAGATAAGATGGATTTTATTGATTCACAGCAGCTCACAACACAGGATAGATAGAAAGGAAAAATCAAATTAGAAATCCAAAAAAGAGTTCTATATAAACATTTCACATACAGTGATGTGTGGATCATTTCACAGAAATAATAAATAACAATCAATCAAACAATGAAATTCCTATAAAGTGCTGAAACAGAATCAATGTCCTTGAAAATTCTATTAGACTAATAGACTTCATCATCATTGAGTTCATCATCTTTGTCAGTGTCTGACATCCAGAATTCGTTTATGAAAAAGTGTGAAGGTGCTGAACTGTCAGTACGCTGACCTTGACAGGAACAACAGGAGTGAATCCTCCATGTGGATGAACTGTAGTGCAACTGTGTGTTGGGCTCTGTGTGGGTCTCTCTCTCTCTCTCTCTCATCGCTCTCGCTCTCCTCTCTCTCTCTCTCTCTCCCTCTCTCTCTCTCTCTCTCTCCCCCCCCACCCCAATGATGGAAGGTCGCCACCTTTTTTTTCCACCTGCCCTGGCGTCAAACACTGCTGAATAATTCAGCCGCAGTTCTCGCCTTACGTCGGCATGGAAACGGGCCATTATGCAGCAGTGCGGCGTCTGAAACCCGACACCCAGATGATGCCGAGCTGTCGAGGGTGACGGCTGAGAGATATTTTGTAGAAGCAGCATCATTTCTCTCTCTCTCTCTCTCTTTTCTAAGTCTCGTGACCTCCTTACCCCCCTCATTTTGCCCTCTTCCTCCTCCATCACCCGTGCATCCCATCATCCTCTCTTCCTCTTAGGATTGTTTCCATCCCATCCTCCTCTTCCTCCTGCTGTGAGGTGAGAGATAAGGTGGATGGAGGAGTGTAATCACACTTCCTGTGATGATTGTTTTCAAATCCCAACACACACACACTTTTTGGCCTTCAGTCCCATGGATCACAGTAACAGGTCTCTAAACCCTTTAGAGTCGAGACCCCCCACTGATCTCTGTAATATGAAACATGAACACTGCCAAACTCACACAGAGCATCATCACTTTGTCCACAGACAGAACAAAGACTAATTAGATTTTGGTTTTAGATTTATTGAAATAACTTCACCTTCACCTTCACAGTCAAGCGTCAACATGTCTGCTTTAGACCTAAAAGAACAATAGTAGATGGATACATTCTCATGCAGGACTACTTGCAACAATATGTTTTTTTTATTTTATTCTGCACAGCCATTTGGCGACCAACAACTCTGGTAATGATCTACAGGACATTTCAAAACTGAGAAAGATCGCAGTTTAGATTGTGATTATGGTTAAATACACTGTGACAATACTGTGGTGGAAATTTGAAGAAAAAAAATGCAGTAGAAGACTGTTACAAGTATTTCACCAAGGTCAGAGCTCCTCACACACACACACACACACACACACACACTTCCTGTCCTGCACCTGGCGTGGCCTGGAAGCTTCATAATTGGTTGTTAGTTCAACTGAAGATCCGTTGTTTCTCATCCTGACGCAGGAGTCCTCCCATGATGAGGAAGCGGACCCTTATCTTACCTTACCTACTTTAAATCACAGAGAAACTCGTATGAATAACAGTTATTTATACGAGACATTATTTACTCTTGGCTGCGAAATAAAACAAATGTAAGCAGTAGTCATATTTCACACAGACAATAACAAAATACAATATAGCGAAAACATTAACCGTGTAACAGATACATTTGTCGCCACGATTATGTTAACATGAGTAATCTACACTGGAGTATGCGACATGGACAAATTTTTGCACATTTCATTTTTTAAGACTTCTGTTCTCCACCTGCAGCTTTTAAAATAAAAATAATGTCTTAATAACTTTATTCCCACCGACAACATCTTTGTCTGTTGCCACGTGGACCACAGACTGTAAACACTGCGTTTATTTTCACTCAGAGTATTGGCTATGAATGATTTACTACGACAATATGGTTTTTGTGTATTTTTGTTTTTGCATTAGTAAATAATTGCTGTGTGTGTGTGTGTGTGTGTGTGTGTGTGTGTGTGTGTGTTTGCATAATGCTAATTCAGCCCTCTGTGAATCTCTAATTGGGGCATGTCTCCACCTGAAGAATTAATAATGAAGACTCCGCGGCTCACAGACTTTCTCTGCTGAATATCTTAGGTCTGAGGCGAATCATCGATCTGAGTTTATGTCGTATATTTTAAGACTTTATGAACCTTACCTAACATCCCCACAAACACACACACTTCTGATCTCCCCCTGCTGTATTCTGAACATGCTTGCTCCATGCGATGTTCTTCTACACTTTCTCCCTCGTTAGGCCGGACCACATTTCCACACTGAGAGCTCCTGTTAAGCTCTCCTAACCATTAGAGCTGACAACAGCTTTTTACCTCAGCAGATTTCCTGCACTGTAAACAATACATCATATGCACCTCCTCTGCTCCTGTTGTCCTCATTCCTTTCTCAACATAAACAGGAAAATGGCCTGAATGAGGTCATTGTGCGATCCTGAACGCGCCCCGGCTCATTCTGCAGCCAGCGAGTCGATCTTTGACAGAACGCTTGCCAGATTTCATCCCTGCTTTGTGAGAGATTTGGAGCACATCTCTTAGCGCTCTGCTTGATTTCATTATACCTCCCTCAGCTCGACAGGGCTCAGAGGTGAAACACATGAAGAGTAATAGTTTTCTAGACAACCAAACTAAATAACGCGGCCGTGGTGATGACTAATGTCACACACAGGCTCGGTGCGGAGGAGAGATGATCTGTCAGGACTGATCAGTGAGACGCATGACTCATGCATAATCCAATCAGGTCACCAGGCCTGTGTGTGTGTGTCTGTTTGTGTGCATTTCATTTGTTCTCTGTAAATACAAAATGAGCATAAATGGAAAAAATACACCCTTTAATATCTGTTTGTGTGTACAGGTTTACGTGTGTGTGTGTTTGTGTGTGTGTGTGTGTTGGCACAGAGCAGCTCCAGTTTCCAGCCAGTTCTTGTTCAGCTCTCAGAAGCCACATTAACATAATGAGGGTAATAAGTCAGATTTATTGCAGGCTGCTGCTGCCTGGCTGTTTATATCAACAACACATTTCTGTTGATTTGGCTCAGAGTTTCACACACACTCAACCACACACCATGAATACCAGTAGCATCATTTAAACTTGTAAATATTGATTCAGATTCAAGTTAGAAATAAGAATATTCTTGCAAATCAGCAGAGTTTCAGATGTTCAGGGTTCAGTAACCAAAACTGTATTCCATCAGAATCGTCCCTACAAAATATTCTTTTAATGTGGAATTTAATAATCTTCGTTAAGATGGTGACTGACTCTTCCCTGTCCTCTCCCTGCAGCTGTGCATGCCCAAAGGCCTGTCGTTCCGGACGCAGGTAGACCAGCGAGATCCACAGTTCCACTCCTTCATCATCACGAAGGAGGACGGCTCACGCACATATGGGTTCGTCCACACCTTCTACGAGGAGGTAACCAGCCCACAGATCTGCTCCGCCATGCAGACCCTCTACCAGATGCACAACGCAGAGCACGCCAACCCCCCTTCCTCCTCCTCATCCTCCTCCTCCAGCATGGACTCTCTGGCCAGCAGTTTAGACGAGGCCGACTCGCCCACCTCCTCCACATCTTCATCCCGCAGGGCGGGTGGCTACGACTCGTCGCGGGACACTCTCTACGTGTCCAAGGCCCTGTGTCTGATCGCGCCCATGCCCTTCATGCATGCCTGCCGTCGCTTCTTGTCCCAGCTGCACAGGGCCGTCACCGCAGCCACCGCCCCACCGCTGCCGCTGGAAAGCTATGTTCACAACATCCTGTACGAGGTGCCACTGCCCGCCCCGGGGCGCTCACTCAAGTTCCATGGTGTATACGAGCCCATCATTTGTCAGAGGCCTGGGCTGGGGGAGCTGCCGCTGGCCGACTTCCCCCTTGCAAAGGCCTTTAGTCTGCTGGGAGTGGAAAACCTGGTCCAGGTGTTCACCTGCACCCTGCTGGAAATGCAGATCCTCCTGTACTCACAAGGTAAGGATGCGTGTCTCACACACTCTCCAGACATGTCTAAATGTGATTTAACTCCAGCCCTGACATAACTGTATCTGAGTATTTCTATCAGTTTCAGGGCAATTATGACCTGTAAGAATGAGTCATTTGGCCTTTTAATCCTGATCCTCTTCATCTACACACTGATTTATTACAAACATCCACATATGTAAACATGAACTCATGGACATGGACTGATGGGTAACTAAATTCAGTAAGTCTTACTTTGCTGAACTTTATTTGTGTTTCTAAGAATGGATAAAAAGAGCAGTGAGAATGATCAGTTCAGACAGATGACTGACAGGTAGAAACCTTGTGAAATCGAGTCACCTTGTTCAGTAATGATCTTGAGGGAATATTTGCTGTGTGACCTCTACATAACACTTCATTTTTAACCCATTAATGTCCTTCACAGCACTTAATGTACATGGTGAGCTAAGCACAAATCTATTGACATGTCTCAAATTGGTAAAAATAGGAGACTACAGCACAAATCTTTCTTTAGACTCAGTCACAAAGGTTGTTTTTTACCTCTACAACAACAGGGACATTTTTTAGCTCGTATTCCATGAAATGAGTAACCTCGTGTGACTAATGACTACAGAAATGGCTGTAACTAAAAATCTACAAGAAGTTATATGAAGGTTTGGTACCACTGGATTCAAAACAACTTTTGTATTTTTCCACCATAAACCAAAGGTTTTGAATGAGACGTTGTGTTCAGATGTGTAGTGATTCTAAAAACAACAAAAATGTTGTTGTTGTAGTTTGGCAGCTGGTTTAGCTGCTCACCCACAGCAGATGCAGCAGCAGCAGTAACATCCAGCCCATGGAGGCAATTAAGGTACTTCAAAAGCATTAGTGTCAAACTCACTCAAATCTGAACACACAAACATGATACACATATTTTAGTGTCAGTGTACAGAACCTGATTATCTCATCCATGAATAAACATCCATAAATCCACTTGGAAATCATAAGAAAATGAAGCTCCAGTGTATCAGTGTTCAGTATCAATGTAATCCACTAATAGTCTTCTGTATCTATCTATGGACACAAACAGGAACTGGTGCTAAAAATGGAAATGGAAATAAGTGGAAAAAGTCTTCACTAATCACATAGAACAGAAAGACATACAATAAAAATAATAGGAGTGACAAAATCTATTCATATCAACATATTTTATGTTTCACTGTGCATAATCTTTACAGTATCAGACTTTTACTGTACTTAAACAGGAAAGACATGGTCAAATTCACCTGTATTTATGTAGCCCAATTCAAAGTACTTAAATACTTCATAAAGTACATACATATACTGTAAAACAATGAAACTAAAGGGAGGAAGGAGAAATGAAAAGTCTTAAATTTGTGATTATTATGTTTGAATAAGTCTCAGATCAGCAGGCCATTAGCAACTTTCCCATTTACTCAAATTTTGGCTCAGCAGGGGGTCTGCAGAAGACAGAACATACGAGTCTTTCAGTGTTTGTAGTAGGAGTGGGCGTCTGTTTTTGACTTTCAGTGGAGAGGTCTTGTTCACAGAGGTAGGTTGTTCTACCTACATCTCTGCTCTGTGGCAGGAAAAACTCTTACACAGTGTCCTGTTACAACTTTGCGGTTCAGTGACGAAGGAAAATTGAGCAAACTGTCCCAAAAGATCGTGAAGAATCTCTGAAGCGCGTCAAAGCTCAGCTACACATGAGCTGCACAGTGATCAGATCTTGCTCCTCCTAGGTTTCCCTTCATCCATTATTCACCGCTGCAGTGAGACCAGAGCATGAGCTGCTCTGTGCCGGTGCACATTACCCCCATAAACACACCAGCTCTTTGAACTACTCTGCGGACTGAGCTCACCTTTCGTCCTATCTTCCTCCGTTCTTCTCTTTCTCAGTTTCACTCCTCCGTGCCTCCTCCAGTCTGCAGTGCTCGCTCTGACTTTCTTTATTTGTCTTCTGTGCTGGATGAGTCATGTAAATAGAAAAGATCAGCACCTAAACCAAATCCACAACCCCAAAATAAAACCCTGTATCTACAGCGTTCTGCAGCGTGCACAGACGTTTCGGTGGTGCACGCAAATTACAAGAGGTGAACAAGTGAAATCACTCTGCTGCACTCTGAAAAGAAGAAAAAACACTTGCATGAATACAGCCAGAATCAGAAAGTGCAGCTGTAAAACATTTAAAGCTGACTCCTCTACATATATATGTCATCTTCATATTTTGTAAAATCCTGTGTCAAAGTGTTATAATCTGCTGTGCAGACTTTTGGCATCCAAAGAGTCAAACTTCTCTGGAATTTGGGAGGCTATTGAGCGATGGTTAGCAATGTTACTGCTGGCTGACCACTTTAACATTTGTAACCTATTGAGCTAAATCTGATCTGGACCTCATATGGAAGAGCAAAAAGGCTTTCACTGGCAGACAAACTCACACATTTAAGAATTAGCGTATTTCTGTATTACAGGAACTGGAAGTAACTTACAATGAAGTGCTCCTTAAATGGAAGTATAGTTCTTCCTACATTCTACCTTCTTCTCCTGGCAAAGATACAGAAAAGTAGCTGACTGATACCTCCGTCTGTCATTTGACCCCCATCTTGTAGGTCGTAGTGGTCGATTAAGTCTCCCTCGTGAATCTATCACTCAAATTAGACAGCAGAAACTAACAGGATAACAGCACGTGGAGTTAACACTAGGGCTGCACGATATGGCCTGTAACCAATATCTCGATATTTTTAAGCTATATCGCGATACACGATATATATCTCGATATTTTTGTTTTTGTTGTTTTGTATTGTTTATTTCTAATAAATAATAATGTCATTATTACCTTGATAGCATTGTAATTGCTCAGAATCAATGTAGAACAGTAGATTTACACTCGCTGTATGAGACACACCTCTTTTTATAGCATTTTAACACTTGTCATATTTTTTACTCCACATGCTGCTATCCTGTTAGTTTCTGCTGTCTAATTTGAGTGATAGTTCACGAGGGGACTTAATCGACCACTACGACCTACAAGATGGGGGTCAAATGACAGACGGAGGTATCAGTCAGCTACTTTTCTGTATCTTTGCCAGGAGAGAAGGTAGAATGTAGGAAGAACTATAAGTCCATTTAAGGAGCACTTCATTGTAAGTTACTTCCAGTTCCTGTAATACAGAAATACGCTAATTCTTAAATGTGTGAGTTTGTCTGCCAGTGAAAGATTTAACCTTTTGCTCTTCCTATGAGGTCCAGATCAGATTTAGCTCAATGGGTTACAAATGTTAAAGTGGTCAGCCCGCAGTAACATTGCTAACAATAGCCATCGCTCAATAGCCTCCCAAATCCAGGAAGTTTGACTCTTGGATGCCAAAAGTCTCACAGCAGTTTATAACACTTGACACAGGATTTTACAAAATATGAAGATGACATATATATGTAGAGGAGTCAGCTTTAAATGTTTTACAGCTGCACTTTCTGATTCTGGCTGTTTTCATGCAAGTGTTTTTCTTCTTTCCAGAGTGCGCAGAGTGATTTCACTTGTTCACCTCTTGTAATTTGCGTGCACCACCGAAACGTCTGTGCACGCTGCAGAACGCTTAGATACAGGGTTTTATTTTGGGGTTGTGGATTTGGTTTAGGTGCTGATCTTTTCTATTTACATGACTCATCCAGCACAGAAGACAAATAAAGAAAGTCAGAGCGAGCACTGCAGACTGGAGGAGGCACGGAGGAGTGAAACTGGAAAGAGAGAACGGAGGAAGATAGGACGAAAGGTGAGCTCAGTCGCCCAGAGTAGTTCAAAGAGCTGGTGGTTTATGGGGGTAATGTGCACCGCCACGAGCCAGCTCATGCTCTGGTCTCACTGCAGCGGTGAATAATGGATGAAGGGAAACCTAGGAGGAGCAAGATCTGATCACTGTGCAGCTCATGTGTAGCTGAGCTTTGACGCGCTTCAGAATTCTTCACGATTTTTGGGACAGTTTGCTCAATTCTCCTTCGTCACTGAACCGCAAAGTTGTAACAGGACACTGTGTAAGAGTTTTTCCTGCCACAGAGCAGGATGTAGGTAGAACGAAACAACCTACCTTGTGAACAAGACTCTCCACTGAAGTCAAAAAAAGACGCACCTCTACTCACAAAACACTGAAAGACACGTATGTTCTGTCTTCTGCAGACCCCTGCTGAGCCAAATTTGAGTAAATGGGAAAGTGTGTGTTTGCTATGGTTCGAGCGCAGCTGCTTATCTGAGACTTATTCAAACATAATTTAAATCACAAATTTAAGACTTTTCCTTTCTCCTTCCTCCCTTTAGTTTCAGTGTTTACAGTATATGTATGTACTTTAGGATATATATTTTCAAGTACTTTGAATTGGGCTGCATAAATACAGGTGAATTTGACCATGTCTTTCCTGTTTAAGTACAGTAAAGTCTGATACTGTTAAGATTATGCACAGTGAACTAAAAATATGTTGATATGAATATATTTGTCACTCCTATTATTTTATTGTATGTCTTTCTGTTCTATGTGATTAGTGAGGATTTTTCCACTTATTTCCATTTCCATTTTTGCAACAGTTCCTGTTTGTGTCCATAGATAGATAGACACTAAAAATATGTGTATCATGTTTGTGTGTTCAGATTTGAGTGAGTTTGACACTAATGCTTTAAAGTACCTTAATTGCCTCCATGGGCTGGATGTTACTGCTGCTGCTGCATCTGCTGTGATGAGCAGCTAAACCAGCTGCCAAAATACAACAACAACAACAACAACATTTTTGTTGTTTTAGAATCACTACACATCTGAACACAACGTCTCACTCAAAACCTTTGGTTTATGGTGGAAAAATACAAAGTTGTTTTGAATCCAGTGGTACCAAACCTTCATATAACTTCTTGTAGATTTTTAGTTACAGCCATTTCTGTAGTCATTAGTCACACGGTTACTCATTTCATGGAATACGAGCTAAAATGTCCCTGTTGTTGTAGAGGTAAAAAACAACCTTTGTGACTGAGTCTAAAGAAAGTTTGTGCTGTAGTCTCCTATTTTTACCAATTTGAGACATGTCATAGATTTGTGCTTAGCTCACCATGTACATTAAGTGCTGTGAAGGACATTAATGGGTTAAAAATGAAGTGACACGTAGAGGTCACACAGCAAATATTCCCTCGAGATCATTACTGAACAAGGTGACTTGTTTTCACAAGGTTTGAACCTGTCAGTCATCTGTCTGAACTGATCATTCTCACTGCTCTTTTTATCCGTTCTTAGAAACACAAATAAGGTTCAGCGAAGTAAGACTTACTGAATTTAGTTACCCATCGTCACTGTCCATGAGTTCATGTTTACATGTGTGGATGTTTGTAATAAATCAGTGTGTAGATGAAGAGGATCAGGATTAAAAGGCCAAATGACTCATTCGTAACAGGTCATAATTGCCCTGAAACTGATAGAAATACTCAGTTATGTCAGGGCTGGAGTTAAATCACATTTAGACATGTCGGAGATGTGTGAGACACGCGTCCTTACCTTGTGAGTACAGGAGGATCTGCATTTCCAGTAGGGTGCAGGTGAACACCTGGACCAGGTTTTCCACTCCCAGCAGACTAAAGGCCTTTGCAAGGGGAAGTCGGCCAGCGGCAGCTCCCCCAGCCCAGGCCTCTGACAAATGATGGGCTCGTATACACCATGGAACTTGAGTGAGCGCCCCGGGGGCAGTGGCACCTCGTACGGATGTTGTGAACATAGCTTTCCAGCGGCAGCGGTGGGGCGGTGGCTGCGTGACGGCCTGTGCAGCTGGGACAAGAAGCGACGGCAGGCATGCATGAAGGGCATGGGCGCGATCAGACACAGGCCTTGGACACGTAGAGAGTGTCCCGCGAGAGGCGTAGCCACCCGCCCTGCGGGATGAGATGTGGAGGAGGTGGGCGAGTCGGCCTCGTCTAAACTGCTGGCCAGAGAGTCCATGCTGGGGAGAGGATGAGGAGGAGGAAGGGGGTTGGCGTGCTCTGCGTTGTGCATCTGGTAGAGGGTCTGCATGGCGGAGCAGATCTGTGGGCTGGTTACCTCCTCGTAGAAGGTGTGGACGAACCCATATGTGCGTGAGCCGTCCTCCTTCGTGATGATGAGGAGTGAACTGTGGATCTCGCTGGTCTACCTGCGTCCGGAACGACAGGCCTTTGGGCATGCACAGCTGCAGGGAGAGGACAGGGAAGAGTCATCACCATCTAACGAAGATTATTAAATTCCACATGAAAGAATATTTTGTAGGAATGATTCTGATTCTGGAATACATTTTTGTTACTGAACCCTGAAATCTGAAACTCTGCTGATTTGCAAAATATTCTTATTTCTAACTTGAATCCGAATCAATATTTACAAGTTTAAATGATGCTACTGGTATTTATGGTGTTGGTTGAGTGTGTGTGAAACTCGGAGCCAATCAACAGAAATGTGTTGTTGATATAACAGCCAGGCAGCAGCAGCCTGCAATAAATCGGACTTTTACCCTCATTATGTTTATGTGGCTGCTGAGAGCTGAACAAGAACTGGCTGGAAACTGGAGCTGCTCTGTGCCAACACACACACACACAAACACACACACACGTAAACCTGTACACACAAACAGATATTAAAGGGTGTATTTTTTCCATTTATGCTCATTTTGTATTTACAGAGAACAAATGAAATACACACAAACAGACACACACACACACACACACACACACACACAGGCCTGGTGACCTGATTGGAATGCATGAGTCATGCGTCTCACTGATCAGTCCTGACAGATCATCTCTCCTCCGCACGAGCCTGTGTGTGACATTAGTCATCACCACGGCCGTGTTATTTAGTTTGGTTGTCTAGAAAACTATTACGCTTCATGTGTTTCACCTCTGAGCCCTGTCGAGCTGAGGGAGGTATAATGAAATCAAGCAGAGCGCTGAGAGATGTGCTCCAAATCTCTCACAAAGCAGGGATGAAATCTGGAAGCGTTCTGTCAAAGATCGACTCGCTGGCTGCAATGACCCGGGGCGCGTTCAGGATCGCACAATGACCTCATTCAGGCCATTTTCCTGTTATGTTGAGAAAGGAATGGGACAACGGAGCAGAGGAGGTGCATATGATGTATTGTTTACAGTGCAGGAAATCTGCTGAGGTAAAAAGCTGTTGTCAGCTCTAATGGTTAGGAGAGCTTAACAGGAGCTCTCAGCGTGGAAATGTGGGCCGACCTAACAAGGGAGAAAGTGTAGAAGAACATCGCATGGAGCAAGCGGGTTCAGAATACAGCAGGGGGAGATGAGAAGTGTGTGTGTTTGTGGGGATGTTAGGTAAGGTTCATAAAGTCTTAAAATATACGACATAAACTCAGATCGATGATTCGCCTCACACCTAGATATTCAGCAGAGATAGTCTGTGAGCCGCGGAGTCTGCATTATAATTCTTCAGGTGGAGACATGCCCCAATTAGAGATTCACAGAGGGCTGAATTAGCATTATGCAAACACACCACACACCACACCACACACACACACACACACACACACACCAGCAATTATTTACTAATGCAAAAACAAAAATACACAAAACCATATTGTCGTAATAATCTTCATAGCCAATACTCTGAGTGAAAATAACACAGTTTTACAGTCTGTGGTCCACGTGGCAACAGACAAAGATGTTGTCGGTGGGAATAAAGTTATTAAGACATTATTTTTATTTTAAAAGCTGCAGGTGGAGAACAGAAGTCTTAAAAATGAAATGTGCAAAAATTTGTCCATGTCGCATACTCCAGTGTAGATCTCATGTTAACATAATCGTGGCGACAAATGTATCCGTTACAAGGTAAATGTTTTCGCTATATTGTATTTGTATTATCTGTGTGAAATATGACTACTGCTTACATTTGTTTTATTCGCAGCCAAGAGTAAATAATGTCTCGTATAAATAACTGTTATTCATACGGGTTTCTCTGTGATTTAAAGTAGGTAAGTTAAGATAGGGTCCGCTTCCTCACATGGGAGGACTTGCTGCAGGATGAGAAACAACGGATCTTCAGTTGAACTAACAACCAATTATGAAGCTCCCAGGCACGCCAGGTGCAGGACAGGAAAGTGTGTGGGGTGTGGTGTGTGTGTGTGTGGGGTGTGTGTGTGTGAGGAGCTCTGACCTTGGTGAAATCTTGTAAACGTCTTTCTACTGCATTTTTTTTCTTCAAATTTCCACCACGTATTGTCACAGTGTATTTAACCATAATCACAATCTAAACTGCGATCTTTCTCAGTTTTGAAATGTCCTGTAGATCATTACCAGAGCTGTTGGTCGCCAAATGGCTGTGCAGAATAAAATAAAAAAAACATATTGTTGCAAGTAGTCCTGCATGAGAATGTATCCATCTACTATTGTTCTTTTAGGTCTAAAGCAGACATGTTGACGCTTGACTGTGAGGTGAAGGGAAGTTATTTCAATAAATCTAAAGCCAAAATCTAATTAGTCTTTGTTCTGTCTGTGGACAAAGTGATGATGCTCTGTGTGAGTTTGGCAGCGTTCATGTTTCATATTACAGAGATCAGTGGGGGGTCGCGACTCTAAAGGGTTTGAGACCTGTTACTGTGATCCATGGACTGAAGGCCAAAAAGTGTGTGTGTGTTGGGATTTGAAAACAATCATCACCGGAAGTGTGATTACTCTCATCCACCTTATCTCTCACTCACAGCGGGAGGAAGAGGAGGATGGGATGGAAACAATCCTAAGAGGAAGAGGGATGATGGGATGCACGGGTGATGGAGGAGGAAGAGGGCAAAATGAGGGGGGTAAGGAGGTCCCGAGACTTAGAAAAGAGAGAGAGAATGATGCTGCTTCTACAAAATATCTCTCAGCCGTCCCCTCGACAGCTCGGCATCATCTGGTGTGTGTTTCAGACGCCGCACTGCTGCATAATGGCCCGTTTCCATGCCGACGTAAGGCGAGAACTGCGGCTGAATTATTCAGAGTTTTTGACGCCAGGCAGGTGGAAAAAAAAGGTGGCGACCTTCCATCATTGGGTTGTGGGTGGGGGTGGGGGGAGGGGGAGGGAGAGAGAGAGAGAAGAGGAGAGCAGAGAGAGAGAGAGAGAGAGAGAGAGAGAGAGAGAGAGAGGAGAGGAGACCCAACAGAGCCCAACACACAGTTGCACTACAGTTCATCCACATGGGGGATTCACTCCTGTTGGTTGCCTGTCACAGCACCTGATACTGACTGTCTATTAGGCTAATTAGAATTTTCAGGACATTGATTCGTTTCAGCAATTTATAGGAATTTCATGTTTGATTGATTGTTTTTATTATTTCTGTGAAATGATCCACATCACTGTATGTGAAATGTTTTATAGAACTCTTTTTGGATTTCTAATTAGATTTTTCCTTTCTATCTATCCTGTGTTGTGAGCTGCTGTGAATCAATAAAATCCATCTTATCTTATTTGAACCGTGCACCTCAATGAAAACATGAAATAAATAACATGAATAAAACAAAAAAAGAAGTAAGAGAAAGGAGGTCATTGAGGCACACTACATGGATTTTCTTGATTATTTCAGAAATGTGTAATAAAGTCTATGAAAAAACAAAAAAATATATAAAAATACAACAAACCTTAAAGGCGTACTTCGTCAAAAGTAGCAATTCAGTGGCTGGCATGAGGTTAAAAATAGCCGTCAGGATTTATTCCTGCACTGTTACAACACCATGGTGAACTCTGATGCCTCTTATCGCAAAGTCTAATTTGAGGCTGTATGATATCAATGAAAACCACTTACATTCTGTGGTGTTCTTGTTTGGTTCTGTATTTGTGGATCCAGCAGTTCCATCTTTGCACATCACCTGGAAGTCAAGACAAGAATCCACCTCATCTATGTAGACACTGAAGATTGTCATGAGGCCAAGATCTCGAACGTCTCATTTTAAGGCAGATTTCTGTCTGTTTATCCTGACCACTCGAAAACCCTGCCCTCACTGAAAGGAGTCATTATTTCTGATTGGTGCAGGATGTGAAGGATGTATGTGTATCTTAATGTACTGACATAATGACCTCACGACCAGAATGAACAACCACTTCACTATAGAGACAATGAAGCCAAAAACTGTGAACGCAGCCCTCCATGAGAAAGCTCTATGGGTAATTCAGACAAGATGGGAGGGGATTTTATCATCCCTCGTACCAATATCCCTTGAGAAGCGCACTGTGCTCTCAATCCAGTCCTCTGTGCTCTATGATGGTGAATTTCGTTTATACAATCACCCACTGTCCTCTCCATGACACCTCACCGGTGTCGTTTCCTGCCCTGCTCAAGATGCTGTGTGGTAACCTCACTCCAGTTTATGCCTCCCCTCATCTGCACGTTACAGTCCACTTTACCATGTTGACAGCATCCTGGTCGAATGGGTTCCACTCCACATTCTCAGGGTAGGTTGCCAAACTGTGGATGGAACGTTCTCTTCGGGGCTCTGCCTCAAAGTCTTTCACCTCGGCATGGGACGAGAATGACAGAGAAAGGACTAAGGGATCATCATAGCATTACAACAATCTCCTAATATAAACATATATTTATTTTTATTAGATTTTAAACAAACTTGCTCCATGCCGCCTGTCATTGGTGGGATGTTCGGGGAATTTTTCCATCCTGTGTCCAGGACAGGAAATCTATGGACCGTGAAGCTGCCATACTGAAACACGGATGCGTATTTTACGGGGATGGACAAAGCTACGCAGTGACACAACCAAGGGGGGTGACCTCATGTTACAGTGTGACACTACACATAGAGATTTCTCACCCTGACAGCCACTCTGACTGCATGCTGAGATTCCTCTTTGTCAGCAGCGCGACTGCGTCTTATCATCCCCTCACCCCCCATCCTCCCCATCTAACACACACCTCACTGGACACACACACACAACTCAAATAGCCTGACTAGCATGGGTGCTGTTTTGCAGTCCTTTTCTCTCTTTTGTCAACCCCCATGGTCTAGATAATCTACTTTTAAAACCTATGATTCAATTTGGATTTTCCCAAAAAGTTGGGACAGGGTCAAAAGAAGACAAGACCGCTTTTTTTTTTTTTTTCCAACATGCGATGGACGGAGCCGAGGATAGAACCGCCGCATCATCTGATCTAGTTCTCAGCCCCCCGGTAACATGAGATTAATATAGCGACTGTCTGACGATTGTAAGAAAGTAGGGACTTCACCTTCTATAACCCATGATGTCATTCAAAGATTCAGAGAATCAGCGAAATGTGTGACCTTTGACTCCTCAGGACAGACTGCATTAATAAGCCAACGTCTGTGTACAGTGAATATTACTTACATGGCCCCCCTAAGGAACACTTGAGAACCTAAACATTGCTGCATCCCAACAATGTAAATAAACTGCCCCCTTTTTTTTTTTCTTCCTGAGCTCCTCTGCGATGGACTGTATGGAACGTCGGACAAAGTGGTGCTAGCGTCTCGAATAGTCCACATTTCAAAATGTATTTTGGGACTCATGGGTTGTCGTTGTACTTGGGGATAAATTCTACACGCTGGTCGAGCTCACAGAACACTCCAGTCGTGAAAATGTGGACATTTCTTTTTCCCTTTTCTCTATTCTGGTCAGATTTGAGATGACTCTTTACAAACAAGGAAGTGAAGTGCAAACATGATGGGGACGTGAGGGCAAGCAACAATGGATTCTAACACATCTGCCAAATATGGGCAAACATTGCATACACAGACTGTAGTATGAACACAACCCCATAGTGTTCCACGTCCATTCTGATGATATCACAATTGTCTAATTTTAAAATTCCCCCCCTTCTCCCTATATCATGAACCTAGAGCACATGAGACACAGCTGCAGATGAACGCTCATTCCTTTTTGCTGAGATCTTTCAGGTGTCCTAGCTTCCTCGGTGAGACTACACGGGCTAAAACCACAAACTGTCTCCCTGAAAGTCTATCGACACACTTGGGATGTGGTGCACCTTGCTACCTATGTCACTGAAAAACAAACTCAAAAGAACTGTTTTTACCTGCTCGCATCACTGCTGTCATCATCACTGGGACTTTGATGTGTGAAACAGTGTGCTGGTTCTGTGTACAGCGAGTATTTGGACTTTGAATGCATGAAACCATCGTTGGATTGGACAGCTGGTGATCCCCCGGGTCCACAAGAGATTTCACTCTGTGTGTTTTTGTGTTGTGTCTGAGCTCTATGATCAGTTATCATAGTCAGCATAGCAGAGAGCACTTAGTGTGTCTGATCGCTAGTGATTCTAGGAGCCCAACAGCTTGAACAAGAACACGGATCAGAGCGCCTCATCTATCCAGCGCTGCTTACAGAATTGCCGATTCTGACTCCTCTACATCTGTTTATTCCATAGCTAACATACGTACCTCCTATGTCAACCAGACTACTTCTTTCTCTACCTTCTGTGTTCTTTTAGTTGTGTGCTCCCCTGTGTGTATGTGATGTCAAATGGCCGTCTTGACTGACACACTGAGAAGCAGAGACGAATGTCAATGTAGCGTCTATCGATGAGACGTCAGATAGCTCATTGTGTCGCTGAGCTCATTCTGCAATACGCTCTGACCCTACACAGCTTTGCTCAGCGAAAAGCCTTTCTATTGTAAAATGGAAACACTCGAGAGACATACCTTGTTTTGCAAGATTCATAATTTTTTTCCATTAACCGGCTGCGTGCTGACAGGAGACTTCTTTGAGGCAGCCAGGGGAAAGCACGAAATCACAACATTTGAAAGTGAATGGGCTAAATGTAGCTGGTTTATTAATGGTTATATGGTAGCAATATATATCATGAGCAATAAAAGTTTTTTTATTTTAAATTTTTTTACAAAATTTAAACGTTAGAGATATTTTACTCTCAATCTTTTTGAATCTTTTTTGTTTGTTTTTATCACCCCTTTGTTCTGTTTTCTCTGCCTTGCAATCTTCTGAAAGGAGCTGTAATTGGTCCTAATTCTAGACTACAGTATCTAGCTTATAGATACAGTCTGTGAATCTTGCGTTCACATGCACGACTGGTTTGCTACCTGCTCTGCTCAGACTGAACACTCGGGTTATGCTTGGAAACGCTCTATTTTAAGTGTTTTACACTTTCTTCTCTCGTTCACATCTTTTCTGTCGCTCATACTTTTGTTATTCCTTCTTTCTACATGTGGACAAATCCTTGAATGTTGTGATTCTGCAACTCTCGGGGTTTTAGTCTCCAGTGGGACAATTAAAAAGACCATAAGAGAAAAAGTTCTCAGGGAGGCTGCATCAGTGATAACGGCTTCTGGCTCCAAAACTTTCGCTCCTCTCTGTGGGTTCATTAAATCTCATCCACGCATTCATTTCATTTTCCCTTCAGGGACAGATCTCCAACGTCCTGCCTACGAGATGGATACCAACTACATTGATTTTGTGATAATTGAAAGGCTCGCAGGAGAGTATTGACCATAGACCGTTTTTATGATTAAAGCCGAGGCGGAGGTTTACTGAACACCAGCGCAGGATAAAGGCGGAGGTGGGACGACTGTTCGCTTTGAACGTTTAATGATTAATTTCATTTCCCGGCGTGGCCCTATCTCATTAACCTCATGAGGATTTGTTTTGTGCGCATGTGGCTACACGAATGGGTGAACAACAGACTCCGTCCCACTAGGTCTGGGTCCG
Organism: Larimichthys crocea; assembly: GCF_000972845.2. Classification (NCBI taxonomy): domain Eukaryota; kingdom Metazoa; phylum Chordata; class Actinopteri; family Sciaenidae; genus Larimichthys; species Larimichthys crocea. The sequence goes on along the minus strand of NC_040030.1, from coordinate 5,460,693 downwards.
GTCGGATGTTCCGGCTGGGTGCCGGAGGTTGCCCCCTAACCGCTAGTCCACCTCCTTTTTTTTTCAAGAGTAAATGCCACGAGGTGAGGAACCCCTTGACGCAAACAGCAAAGGTTGAAACTTTCTCGCCTAGGTAAAAAGCTGAAGGTCACGCCAATCCAGCGACAAGGCTTGGTGGGGTATTGCAGTTCTATAAAAAATATTGCACACACATTCTTAATGCAGGGGAACGCCCACGTGAAGAAGTAAAGCACTGGGGTTACTCCCTTCCAATGTCATATATAATTCCTAACTTTTTTTTAAACTGTCATTGTATCGACTCTTGGTGCATATTTTGCCCCTTTTATGCCCTCATCATGTACAAAGAGCAGCGCAATACCCTCGCGTATCGTCAGCTATTCAATGAAACACATCCTGCACCACTTACCACTGCGCCCTTTGTCTGTTTATTTCTTTGTTTCTCTCTCACACACACACACGCACACACACACACACACACTCCCTTGGGCAATGTTGCCCGGAGACCTTCCAGGGGCTTTTGTTGTTCCTCTCGGCAGCCCGAAAGCAAGACCGAATGAAGCCTCCTGATTTGCCACTTAGTCCATCACCAACAGAGAAGGTGACGGGCAGAGAGAAGAGAGAGAAGAGAGAAGAGAACGAGAAGAGAAGAGAGGAAGCCGAGAATGAGAGAAGAGGAAAGGCAGAAGAGAAGAGAAGAGACTCCAGGTGGAGGGCAGAATGATACAAAGGGGGGGGGAAAACATTTTTTTTTTAAAAACATCAACCATGGAGGTGACGTGAGCTGACGTTGTTACCTCTGTGCGAAAAGAAATTAGCTTCTCAAATAAACTTCAGCAAGTTCTATAACTTCCCCTCATATAAAAGTTTAACACCTGTCACATGAATGAAGATAATGTACTGTGTTAATATTACATGTCTGGTAGAGGCCTGTGTACTCATACCAGCGTTTAACACTTGCATTTTAACCAACTATAAATATATATGTTCCTACAAACATGTAAACTTTACTGTTAAACATATTTGATCATGTGACTGCTACTATCTTTCTTATAGTGGAGAGATACCAGATTTGGATATGATAAAATTATACCAAACTTCAACACTTAGACATTTTCAATTACCTAATTTGCATTATTTGGACATTTAGTTCTTTACATGGTTATTAAGAGTACAACTCTAATGACATTCAGTTCATAATATTAAATCATGACCTGAGCCACTGGGCTATCCCCGGACACAAAATGAATGCGAAAAACAAAAATACATCAATGTCCATATTATATAAATAATTATAAAAAATCAAACATTCAAGTGTGAAAAACATGTGATAACCACCTTCATCTGTGTCCGACGGATTAGTGAAAATCTCATTTACTTTCCCCCAGTGTGAAACCACTTTGGCACATCACATCACACTGGGGAAAGCCTCATATTAGATCGCATACCGTATGTCACAAAATTTGTAAGAAACGCAGCTGGACTGAAGAAAGAAGGCACACATGCAGGCCAGTGGAGTTGTGAAAGAGGGAATGTCTGTGGGCTTTTACCTGTGGCCGCCAGGCATCAGGATCCCTGACTGGCGGTCTGGCTTCTAGCCAATTGGGTACCAAAGCTAGGACGAGCTCACATGCAGAAAAACATGGAGCAAAAAACAAAGAAAAAAAGTTGGCAAAGTCCAAACAAATGCACCAGAAAGCAAAATTACTCAATGTATGAGAATGAGTGAAGCCATGAACAAACACATAAGCTATCATATCACAAGAGGGGGGGGGGGAAAAAAAAAGAGCCATGGCATTAAGACATTAACACACATGGGCTTTAAAATTTATTAGCACTCCTGAAATGGCACATTTTACTCATTAGTTTCACCTTAATATTTGAGACACTGGTTTGCAACTATGTTGTGGTGACATCGCCTAATTGAGGCAAAAGCAAATATCACAAAATGCAGACACATGCCGAACGTTAGATACATATCGTGTGTACATCGTCTGAGAAGTGTTGTAACACCACACGACCTTTTAATGAATATTTGCCGCTCTTCACAGGGTAAAAGTGCCATCTCAGAGTTCGCCAGACTAATGAATAATGTTAATAAGCAGCTGGCATGTCAGAGTCTGTTTTGCACTGATGGAGCTGTGAGTGAAGTAGTGGTTGTGGTTTAATGTTCGGAGCAGCACACCTCTGAGTCAAATCAAGCCGCCGCATTTGCACAGAAGACAACATTTCATGAGCAGCACACCCGCAAACATCATATTTAGATCTCAGTTCAACACCACAGTGACAACTTCTGTGTGTCTTGGCTTAACATCTTTAATTCCTCAGTCATTTTAGGGGGGGCCGTATAGTGTCAGACTTGTTCAACTACCACAGACCTTCATTTGAAATTCTATGGAGAGGCTCAAGATTTTTAGAGAAGCCAGAAGCATCTCATTATTGGTCCATTCCCTCTAAAAAACCCGTCTGCCTTGAATATTTCGAACTTGACAAGCAGATCCCCCCTTCATATTATACTGCCACGACAGTGGAATAAGATAATTTTGTGTTGCACTTCCATAAATTTGAACCTTAACAAAGAGACAGACGAAAGCAGAAGACCAACATCACACCAGCAGACCCTTTTGGGGACTTTTAGTCCTGTTATGGGTTACACTGTACACCATTTCCAACCCCTTATGCAGCTTTATCGCATCTGTTTTTTTACCCTCTGCAGGTTGTTAGCCTACTCTTTCACTTCTCAACGCACCCCTTTGTAACACAGGTTTTGTGTTATAAACTTGTATTCTCTAAACTCACGCTAGCTTACCCCAACAAACACAAACAACCACACCCACGGGGGCCCGTTCTGACAACATTATACCCCAACCAGGATTATTGTCTCAGCCCTGACATGTCTCCAGCTCTCCCCTGCTGTTTTACCCGGTTGGTGTTACTCTTCTAGGATTCTCTGCCGCCTCTTAGTGCATCCAACTGGCATTCCCCTTCCAACACGCTTAACTCTCTTTCGTGTAAAAACCTCTGGATTACCAGCATCCGCCCCGCTCCCCTCCCTGTTGCGGAGTAATGTGTTGAGCCTCCGGCAGGAGGTAATCCCTGTGCTTTCACCTCTTCTCTTTGTGCTTGACGTCTCAGGGACCGCTGCTCGCCTCCTTCCTCCGGCTTTTTCTTTCCTCCACACCACTTCCTGTGGAAGGACCGCTTTCCTGTTCATCCCACGTTCTGCTGATTAGTCCTTCTTTTTCCTTATCTCCTTGCCCGCACCCTGCCCTATCACTTTTTTACACCCCTGCCATGTCAGATGTCCATTCCTTTTATCCCCCCC